>NC_057797.1:575533091-575833091 GCF_018294505.1 Triticum aestivum
AGACGAGATTATGTGCGGACAAAGATGGAGAAGCGAATATGTGCTGCGGGAAGTGGACAGGTGATGATGACGACAGCACGCCGCTTGACTTACGAGACACATACCGGCAGCGTAGGGTCATGTCGATGCCAGACAACTTGCTTCAGTGATCACAATACTGGTACTCCCTACAAAGCTATGCCCTAACTTGCTTGAGTAGAGTAGTAGAGTAGGACTCTGCTCTACTACTAGCACCGGAGGAGTAGTATATTCTAATCTAAAATAGTTACAAACTTCAATGCCCGAGCGTGGAACGACTACGAACTATGCTCAAAGACCGTGTCTACGTGGTGTTTGGACATGGGCGACAGCCTCAACACCAACGGTGCAGCTCCCGTTGCACCGTATGTGTTTCTGTCCTTCCTGTCCGAAATCGTGGTAAAATTCATGTTTATACTCTGTATCCTACTACTATGCTAGTCCACATGACGACTTCTTCCCGGACCTCGGCAACCTCATCCTTGACAACGTCAACGCCGGCAACCAGTGAGATACAGGGTGTAGGAAGCGGTTTGGGAATTTGCATGCCTTTCCAACCAGTGAGATACTCCGTACGAAGTACGACAGAGAGATAACCACAGAGAAGGAAGCTAAAAGTAAACAATCAAACGAGCATTTTTGCTTTTTTTTGCATTGAATCGTTTCACAAGCTTGACTAGGGCTGTTTTTCTACTTTTACAAAAAAACCGCATCGTAATGTTAAAACGTGCATTTGCACGTACATAAGTAATAGTAGTACTCCCTCCGTCTAGGTGTATAAGTCTTCCCTCCTTCTTGGTCACGGTGCACAACCGAAGATGACTTATTGACCTGGACGGAGGGAGTAGCACAGTCTACAAGCATATATCGAGAGAGACGTGTAGTGTGATAGTGGAAAAAAATTACTCGTATATGAGACCAGGTCTCACGGTTAGCAGGTGAGACCCGTCCTGATGGATGACACGTGGCTTTTAAGTGGGGGTGGGGGATGCTTTGTGATTTGTGAATGCCACGTGTCATCCATCAGGATGGGTCTCGCGTGAGACCTGGTCTCATAGAATTCTTTTCCTGCGATATTATATAGTAAAGTTTGTGCTATATGCACGTACTTGCAAAATGCATACGAATACACAAGGTTTCCAAACTTTCCCTTTCACATACTTAATTAAGGACGCTAAAAATTCCTGAACATTCGGGATTTATCATTTGCGTCCCAAAACTAATGAGATCACCTTACAAAACAAAAATTATACTCCTCCTAAAAGTCATGGCGCTCGCAGGAGCGCTTGCGGCGCGCCACGAGTGCCCTGGTGCGCGGCCATTTCCCAGCGCGCCGACACAACGCCTCTTCCTCAGCCTCGCAACTCGCGAGGTGCTGATTGGCGGCTTGCCGGCGGGCAAGCGCGATCTCACCGGTGTGGTGATCCGGCGCCAACAGATACTCCTCCTCGCTGGAAGCGTGCACCCGGTCCATGTACCGCCAAGCGTAGATGAGGCGCTTGGGCCCGACTACACTCAGGACGTCGGCACGGGCGTCCTCCGCCACCCTCACGGCCCTCGCACGAGCCTTCTGCCAAAGAGCCAATTGCCTGACTCTCTCAGACGCGACATAGGCATCCCAGGCAGCTTGTTCCGCGGTGCGCTTCTCTTCCTCGGCCTTCTTCTCCGCCTTTATTTTGGCGCGCTCTGCTGGAGGCAAAGCCTCCCACAAGGCGACATCCATTTCTTTCCAAAGCTCCTCACGGCAGGGGGGCTCGGCGGGCGGCGCGGCGTTCTCCTCATAGCGGGGAGCCGACGCGTCCTCCGACGCGCGTGCTGGCGAGATTGGGAACGCCGATGCGTCCACCTCGACGTGTCGCGGCGAGGAGCAGAACGCCGACATGTCCTCCTCGACAAGTGGCGGCGAGGAACGGAACGGCGACGCGTCATGTAGTGGCGAGGAGCGGAACACCGACGCGTCCTCCTCGACTAGTGGCGGCGAGGAACAGAACGGCGACACGTGACCGTCCGCGCGGTGCAACGAGGGGCTCCTAGGGCTTGGGAGGGGCGATGCCATGTTGGTCGATGTGAGAGGGAGGGGGAGGATATAGCAATGAACGTGAATGTGAGGGGGAGGAGATAGCGATGTCGTGGGAGGCGCAGTATTTAGAGCGAGCAATGAACACATACGTAAGATATCGACTGAGCTGCACTGACTTAACTGCCGGTCCAGTTGCATCACTGACATGTGGTCCAGACCCCTGTTGGGCCCATATGTTAGTGACCGAATGCACCTGCAGTTAAGTAACAGCTACGTGGGCATATTTGTTGGAGTAAATTACGGGGGAGCGAAGGGGTGGAAATATTGCTGGTCACAACGAATTGGACGAGCGTTGGGGGAGGAGAGTCATGCATGCAGATTTTTTCACACGGGGTGGAGTGGTGGGACCACCGGAGGGAGAAGGAGAGTTTGGCAGGCATATTGTTTCACACATGGAGAGGAAAAAAATTGGAGACGAACGGGCTTCCTGCAGGTATGGGGAACGGTGCATAATAAGTCATCTTGCATGCCGGACTAGGTATAGTCTCAAGTCATTAAAAACAAACACGCCCCACACATGTTCATATTTCAAGGTGCACTAAATTATTGCATGCAATGATTAAGGTTGGCCATAATGGTGGTATCTTAGCTGGTATCATGCACACGGGAATAGCAAACATGCTGATGTGGCAATGAATTAAAGAAGAGAGGGGGTTAGAGTAACTAGAGTTCATGCATGCATTGGTAAACACATTTTTTTGTGGAGAACGACAGCACTAGTTGAGTACTTTTGCAGACTTCAAAAACTATTCCACAATGTGTCAACATTCACAATGTCAAATCAATATTTTTACACTCATTATAAAACGTAGTTCTTATACTAATACTAGTTGAGTACTCATTATAATCAGTACTCCCTCCGTCTAGGTGAGCAAGTCATTTTAGATTGTGCACTGTGACCAAGGAGGAGGGGAAAACAAGAGATCTTAATGTTTATAATCAGTACTCCCTCCGTCTAGGTGAGCAAGTCATCTTAGATTGTGCACTATGACCAAGGAGGAGGGGAAAACGAGAGATCTTAATGTTTATTTGCTAATTAATAGCATTGCATGCAATAAACTAACCACTTCATGTCGTGTTTGGTAGTCTCAAGTCATTAAAAGCATGCACACCCACATCTCCTATTGGTTGATATGTCAAGAAACAAGAAACGAGGTAGAAGTTAATGCACCGCGCCTAAGACTAGCCACAATGGATAGTAACATACACTAGTAACATACACATATCCCTAGACTATGTTACTACCTTCATAGTGGGTAGTAACTTAACTGTGGTAACATGCAAAGATTCATTTATTAGGTTATAGACTCATATTGCATTGGGACATGTCATGTTACAGTAACTAGCTAAGTTACTAAAATTACCTCTCTCTTCATTAACTCATTGCCACATAAGCAAATCTGCTGAGTTGGACTCGATGTTACCGCTGAAGTTACTCCCACAGTGGCTAGTCTAAGTGTTTTGGGAGTATTGTAGATATTGGTATTTTTAGTATAAATTTGGTCATGGGATTTCATTGATGCCTGTCAAAGCGTTGACAGGTCTGCTATGCGTGACCTGAAGATGAAAGCGTTGAGCATCTCGAAGTTGACCAACAATCTTCAATTGTCAAAGATTAGCTGTTCGGGCAATAAGGTGGCACACTTAATCACTAAGTATAGCTTTGACAATAGATTAGATGGTATTCTTGTAAATAACATACCACCCTGTGTGGTGAATATTGTATCGAATGAGTGTACTGGTGTGGCTGGTTAATTAATATAAGGTGGTGTTCAAAAAAAGTATAAATTTGGTCATACACTTTGCAAACGGTTGACGGGAGTAAAAAGGACCAGAGGGAGTATCATGCATGCGGAGTAGGCAAAAAATTGCTTGTCTAAAAAAAGGCAAAAAAATTGCTCATTTATAGCCGGTCGAAGTCTCAAAGGGCGCGACCGCGCGAGGGAGGCGAAGGTCGTGGGAGGCGCGATGTTTGACGGAATTAAGTGAAGTTACATCCACGCGCCGGCATGGCGTGCGAACAGGCAGAAGATATACCGTCAGGCCTACGATATGGGTCTAGTAGACATGACATCTAGTGGGTCCCGCATTGTTCTCGAGAACTCTTTGGTGGCTTGCAGCCGTTTATCCACCGGGCAAGCCAGCAAGCCCACGTCGTTCGCACACCCTACTCGTCCCCGTCTTCTACCTTACAATAGTTCGCTCCCAGTCATCCCGTCCTTTCACATTAGTTCGCTCCCAGTTTTATTTGCGGGGTACAACAGTTCAACTTCTCCTAAACCTCCTCCAAAATCCATGGCCTCCCAAATCTCCATGGTCGCCACTGAGTACCAGGTTAGAGCCATCACCGGCGATTAGTTCATCGTCATCTACACACGTGGATCTGAGACGGTGAAAGCATGGCTTGCTCGCTTCCTACGCATGTTCAACAGTTCAACGGATGAGTGGGTCGCTGGGCTAGATGTTGAGTACACCACAGTCCTAGGACGAGAGAAGGATCTAAAGGACGAAGAGAGGAAGAAGCCCGCCATGATCTAGGTTTGCGTACATAACGTTTGCTTGGTCTACCACATATGCCATGCCGACGTTGAGTGCCAGGATTTTAAGAACTTCCTCAAGGACAAAAGAGTGAAATTCATTACTGTAGGCTTTAAGAACGACAGTGACGTCCTGGGTCTCTTTGTAAGCCAGCCCTTCGATCTCCAGAAGGCAAGCCTGGTGTCCTCCTCTCAACCTTCAATGCTGACCCTGGCAGCAGCCATGATTGATCCTTCGTACCCTAAACTGAAGAAACCTCATCACGAGTTTCATCATGCATGGGAGTCGATGACATTAGATGAAGATCACGTCCTATACGCAGCAATGGATGCCTACCTTTGTTTAAATATCTACAAGGGTTGGATGAAGAAGCAGAGCCCAGTGTCCGGTTCAAGCAAAGAAGCGTCAGCGAAGAGGAAGAGGAAGAGGGACGAGGACGAAGTCGAGGACGTGGACTCGAACTCCAAGTAGGTGGCAGTGTCGTCGCTCATGCTGGTTCTACTGCAGTGTCAAGCGGACTAGTTGCTTATTAGTTTATTTTCAAGGGTGTGTTGTGCTGAGGCCCCAGCAGAACTATGGGGCTGTTTAGATTGTGACTAACTTTGCCATATGTTGCCACATGATTTTTGCCACATTTGTCACACTTGCCTTACTTGAGTTGCTCAAATTGTTAGCCATACTTTGGCTTGCCTAAGGGAATCTTGCCACACTTTTTGTGTCTATGACATGTGGGGTTCACTGCTCATAAAAAATTCCTTTTCTCAAGTGTGGCTAGAACCAAACACCTACCTAAGTTGGTCAAACTTTCCTAAGGTTAGGTGTGGCAAAGTGTGGCAATGTGTGCCTAGGAACCAAACAACCCCTATGTTTATGTTCTTTCTCGTTATTTGAACTCTTTAGTACGTACAGTAGTACTAGTACTATGTCTTACTACTGTTCTTCTTGAAGTTGGTACTACTGCTCATATCTTCGTGTTCCTACTGTAGTTAATACGTTCGTACTAGTAGTATAATTTGGGTCAGTCAATTTGTGGAAGAAGTTCGACGGAGCGAAGGAAGAAGACGACAGAAGAGGTGGAAGAAGCCCTTCTAGCCATCCATGTTGCATCGAACGGCTCACATGAGTCGACTGGCCCAAATTGCTCCTTCAGATTGCAGGATCCACGTGGCATTCAAGGTCTCGAAGGTAGATTCCGCGTCCGCACCCAGTTTACGGGCTCGACGCGCGTGTGACCGGCTTCCGCCGCGACAGCCACCATGCGCGCCTCCTACGCGCTGGTGCAGATGACAATGACACGCTAGTTCCTCCTCGCCAGCGTGCTGGAGCACGCGCTCATCCTCCTCTTCGTATGCTGCGAGCATAGACGCGGCTCCACCAACTGCTCGCGTGCTTGGCAGCACGGCGGCATCGCGAGGAGGGACTGCAGACGACGTGAGCGGGCGAGCCTTCGGCTTCATGGCACAGGGATGGCGGCGACATGGCGGTGATGGGCGAGAAATGGTTGGCCGGAGCAGGCGGGCGCCGGCATGCGCAACGGCGGCGGCATATTGATGAGTGCGCGTGTGGGAGCTTACTTTAGTTTTATATATAAGGTTGGTCAAACTTAAAAGAAAACCGTACTAGTACACATAAACATTAGACTTAGGCAGCACTTTTATTAGTTACTAGCTTATGTTCTTGCCCATCGTGACCAGCCTTAGTACCACGGCCACGATACAGAATCCTGTGCAAGCGCGTGAACTGCGGCCGCACGGTCGATCGAACTGCGTGTCACCGTGTCATGCTCGAAGGACATCCACCGAACCTTTTTGTGTGTGTGAAACCAATCCTCGAATATTTCCATATATTTGAATTTAGCTCCAGTTCATGTTTATTTGGATTTGGACGTTTTAGGTGCGCCCTAGTTTTTTTAATACTGATTTTGTGTGTGTGACTGAGAGAGAACGTGTGTATGTGTCCATATGTGTGTTGTGGCGGAAGGGCAATGTGGAGACGGTGTGCGTGTGATACAGACATAGAGAGATGTGAATGTGCAAATGATCATGCATGAGTGAGACATAGACAGATGCCGATATGTTGTGTATACATGAGAGAACAGTCTTCTAGTTTACTTGTGTGTGTGTGAGAGAGAGAGGGAGGGAGGGATAGAGAGACAGAGAGAGGAGCATCCGTAACACAACAACCATCTCTCTCGATTTGTCCGTCCCTCGCACGGTCGCATGCAACACATGCATCAACGCGCACATTTTGACACCCTCACCCGGCCCCTGCCCACCTCAAGGCCCACACAATCTCTTCGTGAATACCCATTTCTCTCCTTAGGTTTGTTTTCTTTCAATATCTGACACACACACACACATAGAGAGACACACGCAGCACAACACACACACACACTCCCCCGAGCACACAATTCATCCCCATCCAAGGTTATACGGCGACCACTCTCACTAGTAGAAAAAGGGCCTGCAGTCCCAGTTCATAAGGGCCTTTAGTCCCGGTTCTTGAACCGGGACTAAAGGGTCGGTACTAATGCCCTGACCCTTTAGTCCCGGTTCAAACCAGAACCGGGACTAAAGGCCCTCCACATGGCCGCTGCCTGGAGGTCCACCTTTAGTCCCGGTTGGTAACACCAACCGGTACTAAAGGTAATTTTTTGATTTTTTTTTGAAATTTTTTTTGAAACTTTTTTATTTTCAAATTTCTGATTTATTTTAACCTCTAATCTCTAATCACCCCTCTCATCACTGCTCAATTTAATCTCTAATCACCCCTCATCATTCCAAATCATCTAACTTCCCAAACGGTCACCCTTCCTCCCACTCCCCCAGCCTCAGCACGCTTAACTTCCAGGTTCTATTCTCCCTCGTTTCCAAGTCTGCACTCGTTGTTTTCCTGACAATAGTAAGATGTTAATCCTATTAACCCTCAGGATTTTAGCTTGAGCATGAAGTCACACATTTCACTGTTTGAGTTTGAAACTATTGTTCTAAAAAACAATAATTATTTAGTAACACTAATATTTCTTGAATAAGTAGTTTGACCATTGTTTGACCATAGTTTGACCATAGTTTGACCATAGTTTGACCATAGTTTGACCAGATTTGACCAAAATTCAAAAAAACTGAAATAATTATTTAATAACACTAATATTCTTGAATAATTATTTAGTAACACTAATACTTCTTGAATAAGTAGTTTGACCATAGTTTGACCAGATTTAATGAAAATTAAAAAAAACTGAAATTTGAGCATAACTTTTTTTCCTTTTGGAATTTGAGGATTCTACAAATTTGCAAATAGGCCGTAGGCGGTCTCCATCGGATGTAACTTTTCGAGTAGATGATTTTTCATATAAAAAACTTTTTAATCCGAGTTCGTATGCAAAAGTTCTGCCCATTTTACAAATTCCAGAGAGATTTTGTAAATAAAGTCGAAATTCATATTTGTAAATTTTCCCAACAACTAGACCACATATCACATGGAAACTTATTTTATTTTATTTTATTGACATTTCCATCATTTTCTTTTGTTTTTTCTAAAACTGAAAAGGTGGTCCACAGGGGGGGGGAGAGTTTGAAAATTGGACCTTTAGTACCGGTTCGCTCCATGAACCGGTACTAATGCCTCAAAGGCCATTAGTCCCGGTTGGTGGCACCAACCGGTACTAAAGGTTAGACCTTTAGTCCCGGTTGGTGCCACCAACCGGGACTAATGGGCATCGCACCCTTTAGTCCCGATTCGTGGCATGAACCGGGACTAAAGGGCCCAGGTGAACCGAGAATAATGCCTTAGCCGCACGAACCGGGACTAATGCACCCATTGGACCCGGTTCTGGACTGAACCGGGACTAATGGGGTTACCCGGCCTGGACCAAAGCCCCCCTTTTCTACTAGTGTCTCGCTTGTGCTTCTTTGCACCCCAACATGCACAACACCTCAATCTTCAAAGAGGGCAACGAGCAGATCGAAGACGGCGACCACACCGCACTACAGAATGCGGGGTCATTTGGAAGCAGGGTGATGTGACGATGGCTGACTGACTCCTCCCTCCACCCCCTCTCTCTCTTGCACAAAATTACCAATCCCTCTCTCCCCCACACAAAATTATCAATCCCTCAACCCATGAGATCCTTCCCCTCTCGTCCATGTTTTTCATGCTCTCTCATCAAACATGTTGTCTCTTCTCCTTCCACGTATACAGAATCCAGATGCACACGCATCTCATGTATATTACATGTATGCATCTTTCTCACAGACCTAACTTCTTCCTCTCTCTTTCTCTCTCTATCTCTCTCTCTCTCTGTCTCGTTAGGTTTGTCTCCTACTGTCTCATCCACATACATACAATATTTCCCTCCCTATCTGCTCCATCTTCAAAAGCTCTCTCTGCACGTTTCATTCACACATTGGGATATGTCAAAATGTTGCTTCTATAATGGCTGATGTAGAGTTATGGTTGTTCTTGTTGCATCCTACAAAGTAATAACTATGAAATGCATTTAGATTCTCATTTGACTAGGATTATGTGAGTTTGAGCATGTTGTGAAGTACTATAGACCTTGTATACATCTTGAGATTCGACAATGATTGTAACTATTGAATTGTATAGACCATTACATTCGAAGTCAATAGCCTAATATATTTATTTCACAATTTCAACAAATGAATAGTTCACTACAAACTAAGAAAACAAATGTGTACTCCCTCCATTTTTATTTAAGTCCGCGTATTAGCATTGGTCAAAGTCAAGTTTTGTAAACTCTCAGAAAGCTTATAACAAAAAATATTAACATATACAATAACAAATCAATACCATTAGATTCATTATTGAATGTACTTTCACATCATACATATTTGTCATGGTAAATGTTTATATTTTTCTACAAACTTGGTCAAACTTTAGGAAGTTTGACTTCGGTCAAACCTAATATGCAGAGTTTACTACTACTCGCTAGTTGCTTAGCCGAATCACTCAACACGCCACACGGGGAGTCCAGTGTCACAAAATTTTGAGGTCGGCGGGAAAATCTCCCGCAACCCTGTTTTCGTAACTTCAGGTTCACCCTACCCAGCCAACCCCACCGCGGCACCCAGAGTAGTACACCTGAATACTCCCCAATTTCTATCCCCACCGCAAAATAGACTTCTCCACGGCACCGCAGCCTTCGTGCTCCTCCCCTTTACATCGGCGCACTCGTCCACCGCAGCGCATCTGCCTAATCGACGACCTCGTACACTGAACTGGAGCCGGTCCACCGTCGTCGTCGTACACGGAGCCTCTTCCCCGGCATCGTCTTCCACGGTCTCGTATCTGCTTCCCAGAAGCCGACGCCAAGCCCAGAAGTACCACCGTCGTGGACAATGAACTGACTCTCATTGCCGACCATGACTCACAGAGGCCGCCGTGACCATCGTTCTCCTCCTCGATTGGTAATGTGTGTATTGAATCACTTAGCAGTACATGTGCAGTTCCAATTTTGTTCATACCTACCCTTAAAATTTCCTGGGTGCTATTGTTCCCGTAAAAGTAATTGGTTATAGCCTCCATTGTCCAACAGAATATCAGCTTGTAATTCTGCGTCGCTCCAGTATCGCGCTATGCTTGGGTAGGTTTTTCATCTGCAACTAGTAGTGTGGCAAATGATGGAAAGGTTTTTAGAACTAACAAAATGCCCATGCTTTGCACGCATCAAGATGCATTTGTATGAGTAGTTTATCTTGTTGGAGATGCTCTAACATGGCAGACGAGTGCTTTAATGTTGCCCACAAGATGCGCGAGTATTACTAGTAGTATATTTTTCTTGCCATGTTGAGATTTTAAAACCACGAGTGCGAACATGCAGAGGAGCAATGAAGATCAAACACGGGATATTCGGGACATCTTCAAGGAGCGTGGCAAGTTAAAGAGCAGCTGCACCGAACCTGTAAAACGAGCTTTGGTAAATAACACCCTTTCAATTACTTCCATGTAGCCTCGTGTTCTTCGATGTGTATATGTTGTAGTTTCTGTTTCTCTTAAGTGTGGTGTTCTTCGATGTGTAATAAGAAGAGTCTTAATCGTCCTAATGCTTTCGTCTTTAGCTTGATGTAGGAAGTGGGTATTCTCACCTTGTAGTCTATTTTTATTTATATATTCCTTTTAAATTCACTTCTTCGAGTTCTGTTTATCTGGCTTCTACTAAATGGATCTAGGTTGCTCTGAGTATTGATCTAAAAAAGAAGTAACTTCATGTCAGGATGCATTTCCTACAAGGAGGGAAGTATGGTCAACCTCGAGATCATGTTTCCAAAATGAGGCTGGATTACACACAAGGTGTCAGTTCCCTAATGATGCTGGATTAGACACAAGGTGCAAATTCCCAGATGATGCTGGATTACACACAAGCCAGGTGGAGTCGTCAGTTGTTTCGTGTACTCGTGGCATTAGTAAAGGCTGAAAGAAAGCGTGCAGCAGCCCTTGAGAATGTAGCTGAGTTCCTGAAGAAGCGAAAAGAGCAATCAGATGCTCTCTTCACCCAAGCCAAAGAAGAGATGGAAGAAGCCAGAAATAAGCTAGCAGAGGCAGAGCAAACTAGGCGTCTCCTGCTATCTAAAACTGTTGACAATACAAAATTTCCTTCATAATAGCTAGGTTCAAATGTTTATCCAGTCAGCATGCCTGTTGTGATGTCCGTGCATCTACTAATGTGGCACAAAATGTTTTTTTTGGGTCATGTAATAACAGCAATTATTTTCCAAACAATAACAGACGAAGCATTGGACATGGTATAGTTCACGCGCAAGCCCGACATTCCAAGTTCAACTTCCACATCAAACTCATGTTCACAGATATCTGCACATTCATACATAATGTCCACAACCATGATTCACTTCAAAGCCAAAAAAATGTGAGGAGAGTTATAAATAAAGAAAATCCTCTACTAGTTCCTGCTACCAGTGCGAGCACAACAAGTCAAGACCATGCGTAAATTAATTATATTGTAGTCATTTTTTGTATTCTAAAATGCCTGCCAGCTCACGGATGGACGTGTTGCCGGCACACGCGCGGATTCAATGAAGGCAGGCGGGGCAGTCTTAAGCTGGTTGCACGCGGCGAGGAGGCGTGCTCAGCCGGGCCTGCAGCGAGTGCGGCCCTCTTGGCCGGCGCGCCGGTTCAATGCCTGCGCTATGAGAGGTCGCGCCCGTGTCAGAGCAATCACTCCCTCCAGTCCTTTTTTGTTTGGGTATAACAAAATCTCATTTTCCATTCACATTTTAGTGGTAGGAGTTGTGCCTGTGTTTCTATGAGAGAGAGAGAGAGGAGACGGTAGTCGGGGTTGTCTGATCGGTAAACAAATTAATAATGTCAGTCTGGGATGGAGACGAAAAGGAGACCGCAACAAATGTTGTGTCTACAGGAGAGATAGAGAGAGTAATTTTAGTGGTATGAGTCATATGTAGAGACATATAGGGTGTGTGAGAGATTCACATAGAGAGAAAGACAAAGTGAAAGACGAGTGGAGACTGTGTGTTTGGCGGTGAAAAAGAAAGCTTAGGTACCGAGTGATACCAGAGAATAGTAGAGACGTGAGAGATAATGAAAACCGTATAATCTATTATATACTTAAAAGAAGAGACAAATAAGCCATCACGTTCATCCATACAGATTAATTTATCCTGGCCTTTAACTTTTTGATCTAAACGGCTGAAATTTAAAGATACAAGTGAGAGCTGTCACGTGCACATATCTATGATGGAAAAGTACATCACAATCACGTCCATTGATGATCCTAAAAAAACACGTTCATTGATTGAGATAATAAAGAATCAAGGCCATGTACTACTATATGACACGGAGAAGCTCTTTCCTAAAAACAATGGAAACATCCTACCCATGAATTTGTTCGGACGTGCCAACCAATGGAAATTTTTCTATCTAAAAGGTACGGTTCTTGCTCTTGCAGCACTACATAATTTCTAGGTTGACAAGGCGAGAGATCGAGGTGATGTAGGCGAGGCGCTCTGCCCTGCCGTGGCCGTTCTGTCCCCTCAGGATCCAGAAGTGGCAAACGAGGCCGCTGCTGTGACAAGGACACCGTCAAACGCAGGTTCCGGCTGCCAAACGATCAAGTTAGGTTCATCTTGGCACCGTCCCTAGTACCAACAATATTTATAACATGAGATGCAGTAGCCTTAGCCTGCTGTCACGGCAGTGGATCATCGAAAAAAGGCAGCAACATGGCGAGACCGTTGCGCTGTACAGGAAGATCGATCAATCACGACTTTGAGGTTTTTCAAGAACCCAGGAGCAGATCCAGAAACATTGGCTGACGCTAGATTACTCCATGGCCTCTGAACAAGTATTAGGCACGTAGTCTTTTAAGGACAGGAAACCTAGAAATCCATTGTAGAAGAACGCTGTGCCATGAGATTGACTTGGATAATGTTTGGCAGCTACCAAATGGAAGGTGAGGCATTGAGGAGGCGCACGTGAGGAGTCGACGGCGACCACCTACAACCTCATCGTGTAAGTTCAATATCTCCATGTAGGTAGGCGTGTATGTATGTACATATGCATGCAAAGTTAATGAGTTAGATCATACAGGTTCCATGTACGTCCATCCTCAACATGCCAGATGTATTTTTTCGAATCCGATATGGTGTATGATCATTAGTTAGAGTGTTCTCTAGATTTTGAATCAGCTCTCTGCATAGCGGTTGTCATGAGATTGTCTATTGTCACTACGGTTTCGGGCGGCCACAACCATGCGCTCGAGATCAAACATCTTGGTGTGGCGCACATAAACGGCTAGGACAGGGAGCTGGTGGACATGGCCTGCAATATTTTTCTGAATGACTAACAACTAAGGTATGTTCAATTAACAATTTATTTCTGCATCGAATTGGCATTCTAGCATTGCAATCATAAACTGCAACACTGGAAGCTATGTTTCCGAATGAAATTGTTATCCAAGATCAGTTTTCTTTCAGTATTAAGTGTTACCTATTCCTAGAGTTTTTCCTCTAAAATGACAGCAAAGAATAGACTTGACAGGAATGCCAAGACCTTGGCAAATTTAATTCAGAAGTACGCTCTACCTTGGAGGCCATGGACAGCATGGCGGCGGTCTGATGTATATCAGCAAGAATGGGAGGTCGCATCAAGGCCAACGAGGTCCATCTATGCCTGGGCGACCGGATCCCACCAGCCTTACCGATGTGCGTGTTTGCACTATTTGCTGCTGCAACGATAATAAAGTTGCACTTTGCAGAAGAAAGATTGAACCGTCTTATGTTTTGGTATGTACACTTTGATGTTTCAAATTCGGTTATTTCTGGTGATTTTACTCTGCACTATAATATCATATATGTAATATATTTCAATATTCTCAGGCAACAACTTTTGAACTATGTATTTCACATGCAGATTTATAGAATATTAACAACACGTTTCTTGCGTTGTTCAAAATATGAAGCCATATTATAATATGTTACTTTATTACAGTACTTTTATTTTTTTCATCACGTTTGGAATGGCTATTGTTTTCACAAACTCCCTTGCTGATGGGGTTGCACTTTGTATTTACTTTTAATGCAGTGATAGTATTATAGCACCATGCATGTTTCTAGATTATCATGTTGGCACTAACCGATGTGGATCGTAAATCAAATAAGGACATGTTTTAGGCCATGCGTACATGGTTAAGGAGTGCAATGAATTTTTCTCCCATTGCAACCGTTAATTGGCGGAGATGAAAATTGGACTGATACATAATATGTTTCTCATAGCTTTTTTAAGTGACAGCCACGAAGTCCCCCTATATATACACAGGACAACCAAAGCTAAACATTTAACTCACCGCGGGACTCAAATACAGGGAACACGAGGGGACTGATATAACTCAAAACAAATAAAATCACTATAAAGTTTAGAACAATGTTAGCAACCTCAATTGTCATTTAATAAAATATAACTCATGCAAACCAAACTGGTAGGTTAGTGAGTGGGAACAAAATGTTCAACGTTTTCATATAAAAATATACCAATAATTAACTTTTTTTAGGTAGCTCGCTAACAAAGATGGCTAGAGTAAGATGACCTCACGTCGATGCATCCAACATGGTATTGTCCGAATCGAGTAGCGTAACTCCCACAACGTCCGTTTATTAAGAGATAGACCAGTAAACACAATGTTTATGTACCATCTTAAGATTCATGAGTTTTTATATTTAATTCATGGTAGAAAGTTTCTGAATAGTTTATATGTGTGAAGATAAAAAAGTCATGGACGAAGAGCATATACAAAGTAGACTGGGATGAACTGAGTGTTTTTCAGGGCAGCCTTAGTCCTGCTTCTATCATGATGGTGTTTCTAACAAAAATATATACATTGAATATGGAGATTTAGGCCAGGGACCAATCATATATATTCGTTACCCTCATATGGGATACAATATTAATGTTAATAGGAGATAAAATTAAATCATTCAACATCTCACATTTGGCCACTGTGCAAATACTAATAGTTGAACTGATGACAAATATAACCAAACTGTAAGACTTGAAATGTACATTTTTTTATTCTTAAATCAGGTTTCAAAGGAAAAGATGTATATTTTAACCATGGTTTCCATACATCAATGCAAATGTAACAACTAATAAGCTTAAAAAATAATTTTTTTGTGAACCTAACAACCAGAACAAGAACAAAACACCAATTATTGCATATAGTAAATCTAGCCGCGTAAATGCGCGGGTCACCCCGCTAGTTTATAATGATAGGGAGAGTGTGACACTTCTCAAGGGAGACGTCGAGAGACCATGTTTGCGAGGATATGAGCAACATGAAGTGAGCGTGCGGGTGAGCTGGAGAAAAGAGAGTGATAGCTACCTGAAGGAGCATGCATGCGAGAGAGATGGGCGTGAAAGGAGTGAACAAAAAAGGGATTCAAATATTTGAATTCGAGATTATGATACATGTAATCCATACTCGAACCAAAATTGATCTATCAAACATGCATACTCATATGAATTCACGCACATCTATGTTATTTAATATGTAGATATTACTGATCCATACATTTTAGTAGAACATAATTTGGTTAAATTTTTTCGAATTCAACCTTAAGATTTTGAGATCGTTGTATTTGTAGATCATATTATACATATAAACGAGCAGAATTATTTGTTGTGCTTTTGAAAGTATATAAATAAAAAAATGATGTATATAGAATGTAATTCCAATTGAAAATGGATCCCGCTCGAAAAAAATAGAATACAAACGGGATTCGAATTGAGTTGGCATGGTAAACGTGCACTCTACAAAATTTGAATGAAGCAGGGAAAGTCGCAGTAACCGCCCGAAACCGAAATCTATGAGATGGAAATCACTACTGCCTATCCCTGCCACGCAAAGCCTATATGCTGGATTTCTATAGGTTTCGATAGGGGTAGGTTTGTAATTTCACCCAAACGTGACGTAACTGCCTCTCACCCGGATTCATACACGGTGGGCGCCAAAACACATTGTGTCCTCGGCCGAAATCGACTCCCACCCCGATTCATATTCATACACGGTGGGCGCCAAAAACAAACTCTCGTCAGCAAATATTCGGTGTATGTGAGATTACCGTCCTATCCCCGACCGACTAGTGTTGCTGTGATGTAGTAGAAATTTGAAATGGAGGCTAAGTTTGTAAATTTCCTCGCATTTGAGACAAGCGCGCCCTGAATACATGGTTGCCCCCTTCCTCTCTACCTCCCTTTTCCCCATTCATACTCCGTGGGCGCCAAAACACCCTCTCCACCCCACCCTCCTCCGTCCGCCGCCGTCCGCCACCCCATCCACCGCCGTCCTCCTCCATCATGCCGAAGCCGATACCCCGACGCCGCCGTCCATTACAAGAGATCGACCTCTCTCATCCATGGCTTCGGACCGGGATCCTTGCATCCCGTCCTCTCGCTTCATCCCCGTCGTCGTCCACCTTGCCGGCGCCGCCCCTATGACCGTCTGGTCCACCGCGCCCCGCCGCCACCGTCTACCCTCCTAGATCTGCCTCCACGCCGCCGACAGCCATCGCTACCGCAACACCGTCAAATTCTCAGCAGATGCTTACACAGCGCCGCACCAGAGGCGGTACTCTTTCGTATCTGCTCAACTTATTTATAGCAGCAAGAAAATAGATCACCACTGCTTTACTCTGATTTCTTGTCTTGGTTGCGAAGTTGCCTTTGTCCGGTTTGCACCTTCAGACAGCCATGGCACGCTCAACACCATACTCGCAATGCTTATGGTTTTCCCCTTTTATATTCCACACTAGTTAAATCACAGTAGACTAAATTTCAAAATTGGGTCAGTCGATTTTTCAAAGCTCGCCGGAGTTCGCCGGTGCGATGGAAGGGGCTCGGGTGGTTGTGGGGCCTCGCCGAACAAAGAAAAATCAATGTGGGTGGGGGTTGGGGTGGGGGTGGGGGTGGCGGAGGAACACAGGCGGTGGGGGCTGGTGGTCCGGCCGGCGGCACGTGCGGTGTTCTGTATGAGAAGAATCAGAGACGAGGAAGAAGAAGGGTTAGGAGACGTAGGATCTTCATCCAACCGCCTGAAATGGTCGAGAGACAGCTAGGAGTTGCATTCTTAATGCGCTCTGGTTCATCATGTGTGGGCACTGCGCAAAGCAACCAACATTTTATTATCCAAAATCTGCTTGCTCTTCTTTAGCATGTTCCTCTTCCGTTCTTCTTTAATATGTACTCTCTCCGTTCCTAAATACAAGTCTTTGTATAGATTCCACCATGGACTACATATGGAGCAAAATGAGTGAATCTACACTCTAAAATGTACCTGGATACATCTGTATGTGATCCATTGTGGAAATCTCTACCAAGACTTATATTCTGGAATGGAGGGAGTATGATAGTAGTACAGTATGTTCCTTGTACTGAAGATGAGCAGGGACATTTGCAGTGTAGAGGTCTATACGGTCGGTTGTGATGGACACTTTGAGCCTTTTTGATTCGTAGGATCTTGTAAACATAGGAATAGGATTTGTAGTGGCCTGCCCACTTGAATCCTATAAGAATAGCAAGGAAATGCGGGGAGCTGTGTCGCCTTTGAGAGTTACATTGATATTAACAGTACCGCACCTTCACTTGAAGAGAGCTGGTATCCGAAGCCTTTCTCGCCGTACCGGCAATACTAGCAAATATATTCCAGCAAGTTCCACTTTGCTGATTTTACTCTGATGCTTAAGGTTTTCCCGTTATATCTACACTATGATCTGTGTAGCTGCTTTGTGTTGCACTAGCAGCAGTCCACTCTTGAAGCTAAACACTTCAATGACTTACAAAATTGGCACCAAGGCATTGAGTGCCATTCTGGATGCAATGAAACTCATACGCTCCCCACCTGTTGATTCTTGTTCAGAATATCATCCTAATGACTATCCTAACCTTGAGGAGTCAAAGGCAGATGGCCTATCCTGTTCACCCATCAAGGTGCCTGTTCTAATTTGGCAATGTTTTATTGATTGCGGGTATCTTGCATATGTTGTCTTGCATTTCTTCTACTTTGTTGCACCGCCATCTGCTTAGTTTACTCATCATATATGTCGAGATGCCATGCCCATCCATTATCAATACATATTCCATCTGTCATCATACCATGTTTTTCCACTCAAATGTTGTTCTTGTGCAACAGACATCAAAAAGGAAGAGGGTGATTGCCGAACCTGAAGGAGCACCAGCAAAGTCCTTGAAAAATGTGGTGGTGCCCGAGAAATCAGACAGCACCCCACTTATATTGGTTGTATAACCAGTGACACAAAACGTAGGACTGACTCCAGCAGACTGTACCCATACTTCACTGGCCACACCAATAGCCCCACCACACAGGACCTGCACTCCAGCAAAAGGTATACCGATTTCATTTGCCATAGCACCAACTGTACCACAGAAAAATCCCACTCCAGCAAAATGTACAGCAAGTCCACCAGCCGAAGACCTATCCCAACTGCAGAGACGGCCAATTCTTATAGATTGGAACCCCATTCCATTTATTCCCAGTTTAAAAGACAATGCTTTCAATGTTGTTAGGGACTACGTGCATATATTCCCATCATGGGAAGATTATTGTGAAGACAAACACCATTTTCACATCTTCCTGTCCAACTTACGTGTAAGTGCTATTATTCATGGCTATTATTTTCCTGTTTTCTGCTGATTGAACACATCAATGATTTACATTACATTGTTGTAACTAGGCAAGGGTCAATCTGGATAGTCATGACGAGAAAAGCTTGCTTGTGCTTTTCAAGGAAGCATTGCAGCAGTATCGGTGTTACCTGAGGAAATCACACTTTGATGGCAAGTCTATAAACAAATTCCTGGTGAAGTCTCCTGTGCTAAATTTAGAAGACATTGAATGGAAAAACCTTGTTATGCACTGGTCTCGTTCCCAGGATGAGGTACTGTCTATGAAATCACATGACAATTTGAACTTCTACTTTTCCGCATGTGCCTTACGGATCTTTTTTGCAGGAAATCTGCCCGAAGAAGAATTCCGGTTTGACAAGAACGACAGGATATCTCAAATATGCTGCCCGCTGCTTTGCTCTTGTTAGTACCTATTGTCCTGTATCACTGTACTTGCATACATACCTGGTTCATTATGTGACAGCAGTATGCATGATAGCTTGCTTATCAATTGTTCGCTCCAAATTATCTGATCTGTATGAATGGTTACATTAGTGTAGAATATATCCAATGCCATTGTTTTTTTAGCTCTGCATTGTTCTTGTAAGTACATGTTGTCCTTTATCAGTGTACTTATAATGACAGGTAGTTGTTCATGTACCATCACTCTGCAGCTTATTTTCCTTTGCCCTCCATTTTCTACACATCAGATCTATATTTACTCTTACCATAAGGTTGGTAATGAAGAAGTTTAGCTGTGCATTGCTCTTGGCTGTACCTTTTGCCTATATCGCTGCACTTACATATATAGCCTTGCTACATGTAGCATCACTCTTCATCTTATCTTAAATATTCTCCATTTTTTCGTATATTATCACATCTATATTTACTCTTAACAAAATGTAGAATAAAGGCAATGCTTTTGAAGAAGATTTTGTGGTAAACTTCTTGAATTCCCCCCCCCCCCATCAGCATGGACAAGGCCTTTATAGAGCCTGTCTTCACCAATAATGTAAGTTTGTCCATCTCAAGCCTTCAAACTTTGTTGTATATATTTGGTTAGGCATGACTGCAAGAGCTGTTTATTTTTGGTGTTTGCATCAAATTGCTTGTTTAAAGTTTATTATATGTAGTTCATAAATAAAAGTTCGTCCTTTCTCAATTTTAGTTTTCAGTTGTACAACCAAGTTCCTTCTTCATACCATGTAAATTAAACTATACAGAGCAAGTGATCTTCGTTTGCACTGCATGTATGCTTCTGTTCTTCATCTGTAATCCAGTGGTGTGGTGAACCTACCCACTATAGCACAATGTCATATTCTGCAATGTCTTAACTATGAAAAATGGCATATCATTCTACTATTATTTAAACCGTCTCTTTATTTGCCAATCTGAAATGGTATAAATTGACAGCACACTAACCATTGATACTTATGAGTTCTTGATCTGTAATCCAGTGGTGTCGTGAAGCTGCCAACTCCTTCACAGTGTCATTTCCTGCCATGTCTTGACCTGAACAATACCATATTGTGTTAATGCAAATTTAAACTGTGTCACTTTATTCGTCATTAAGAAATGTGATGAATTGTCAGCACTGATACTTTTATGTGCAAAACCTGTCATCTGTCTGCTTGTTTATCTTTTAGAGTGAGGAAGATATAAGTGTTGAACAAGCGCAGTCTCATCATCTTGTCAGCTGCTTGTGCTGCAGCTCCCCAGCAGGGCTAACCTTTCTTGAACTTTATTGAAGTGCTATCGGTTTCGTATATTATTTTGTCGGCGTGTTTATTTGCACACTGTATGTAATCTACTGTCTGCTTGTTCTTTATTATCATAGTGGCGAACTTTGATGCCCATTGGATGTAATATGCCGTAATTTCTTTATTGTATAGTATAGGTTTTTTCTTATTCACGATGCTGCAGTTATTTTACTGTATATATATCCTGTCTTCGCAATAAACCGGCCAAACCATAAAATTATGGTACATAATCAGGCCGTCATGCAATCACGATGTAGGTTGGGCCTGAAATGTGCCGATCAGCTCACGGGCCCGCAGCAGCCTGAAATGAACCCCGGCCCATGATTGTGCGAATCAAATCACGGGCTTTTAACAGGCCGAAAAATTGTCTCGGTCCTTGTTTGGCCCAATCAGATATCGGCTGCGAGCAGGCCGGATGCAAACCAGGCCGTAGTTAGGCCCAACTATATGACGGGCTTTTAACAGGCTGAAATTAATATAGGGCCGAAATGTTAAACGGGCCCTTAATAGGCCAAAACTAATATCAGGCCGAATTACTAAGTGGGCCTTTAGCAAGTGGGCCCAAAAGCATAGTGTCCACTTGACGGGCCGAATCTGATATGGGCCATAATTAGGCCCAAAACCTCTTAAAGGGTCGGACCTAATCTGGGCCGTAATTTGGCCCAGAACGTGGTAGGCTTTTAAGACCACTATTAGGCCCGGAGCGTGGCAGGCCATTAATAGACCATATCAAATATGGGCCGGCATTTGGCCCAAAACATGGCAGCCAGTTAACGGGCCGGCCTACTAGGGTCCTCAAAATCTTGTGGGCCAACAGCTGGGCCGGCCCATTAATGTCGGCAAAATCTCATGGGCCTTTAGCTGGGCCAGCCCATTATGATCCGCAAGAATTTTGTGGGCCTTTACCTAGGCCGGCCTATTATGGCACACAATATTCTTGTGGGCCTGTACCTGGGTCGGACCATTATGGCCCGCGCAATCTTGTGGGCCTTTAGCTGGGCCAGCCCATTATGGTGTGCAAAATCTCGTGGGCCTTTAGCCGGGCTGGCCCATTATGGTCCGCAAAATCTTGTGGGCCTTTAGTTGGGCCGGCCCATTTAAACTTGTTGGGCCATGCCACGTGTCGACGTATCATGGGCGCCTTCTGTCCAGTGAGTGGATGACATCTGTCCCGACGATGAGCCGACATGTGTTTCCTCTAGCCAATGATGATTTTACACGTCGAAAATCCCCATTGGTGAGGGCTATTAACGGGTTATCGGATCCAAAACCCGACCTGATAGCTTAACGGTGTTCCGTTATGGTGGATGCCACATGTCGGTCACCCTTAACAAAAGCACTTCTATGACGCACGATTTATCATCATGGAAGTGGACACTTCCGTGATGATAATTTTGTAATGTCATGGAACACTTCTACGACATCACAGGTATGACTATCTTGATTCTGTCATAAATTTGTCATGGATGTACATGCATGACAAAAAAAGCGACCTACTGTGACAAACACGTATCATCACGGAAGTGTATTTTTTTGTAGTGTATATGGGCTCAATCACACTAGAGGTTGTCTTTGGATCTCCGAACAACTTTCGAAGTGAGGAGCTAATCTTCGATATCGTCCCCTTCCGCAGCGGCTATCACGCACTGCTCAGATGAACTGCGTTTGCTCGATTCAACGCAGTACCACACTATGCTTATCTCAAGCTCAAGATGCCCGGTCCATGTGGCGTCATAACGGTCAATGGAAATACGGAATGCTCCCTCCATACAGAAGAGCACACAGCTGCCTTAGCAGCAGAAGTACAGAGTGGCCTTCTCAAGCAGAACCTTAATTCGACTACCGAGCCCACAGACACCGTTAAGAGGGTCTGAACTACTCTGCAGCAGGAGATCTCGGCTCGCCAGGAGCTCGACTAGCAATCCGTCCTCTGTCTCAGTCCCGATCAAGTGGTGGCATTCGTGCCGCGCGTACATAACTACGCACTCAAAATCCCACGGGCATCGACGGAGGCATAGCTAGCTTGTGGTCCATAGTACGGCTCAACCGACATCGGATACACACATACTTTCACTTTTACTTGTTTCCTTTTCAGGTCTCAATCCCACAGGCACCATCTGGTGTCTGGTCATCGGCCCTCTTGAAGGATAAACACACCAAGACGACGAGAAACGCAGACATATGGGGGACTTTTTAGGTGATTCCGTTAACGATAACTCTACCTGTTTTTTAGGACCCACATGCAGCTCTCCCTTGGTTTCGGCATGTCAGATAGCATGTTGCTTATCGCACTACCTGTATGAATGCGCCTTGACGTACTAATTAAATTACAATGAGAACAGTTTGTGGCTGGAACTGTAGGACTCCAGCTTTTTACCTTTGTCCCTTTTTTGTTTTCTTTCTCTTTTTCAGCTCCCATGTGGATAACCCTATCAGGTAGCACCCGTACACTTTGGTATGCTTGATGTTTGCCAGGGGCTTCATAGCACCCCACATTACGGCAACAAAACTCAGAACACTTTTTATAAGTATAGTTTGGCACCCCGAATTTAGCATTATATGCATTGGCTCCGAATCATGTCTTTGGTCAATAGTTGGGTTGCCCGGCTCTTGTGCTAGCTACCTTACGTTCCGCTATATCGGCTAAGGTAGTAAAGGGAGAACTGGTGCGATTGTGCCTTGGTATATCCAAATGAGCATCATAGTAGAGAAAGCCGAAAACTGACTGTCATGATGTGGCGAGAGCCGGTCAGCTGTTCGGAGGTTGCAAATCGTTGGAGATTTCTTCCGCATTACACAAAGGATTGGTACTTCCCGATCAGACGATTATAGCACTCTACTTCCAATACTAGGGGCTGCGCCCATATTTTTATTATCGCACTCCTATGGCTAAGTGAGGGCGTTACAGCCGCATAGTCTGGTTGCTTGGTTTGTTGCACCAAACAACTCCTTCAAGGACCACCTAATTGGATCCAGATTGTTTAGATTCCATCCCGAACACCCTCGTACTACCTACGTGGGGGCAGAAGCCGACGAATGGTTAACCCTTAGATTTCATACAACATGGCCGCACAGGAAGTAAAAATTTAAAAACATAACCAGCATTATATTGCACAATCACTTTGTTTTATCATACAAGGTAAGGGAAGCTCGAATACATTCACTCAAAGATGGTGTCTTTCGCACAATGATCCGCAACAATACGAGACGCTTCCAAGACATCGCCAAAGTATCGCTCGGGTGTGCGGTGCTCCTTGCCTTCAGGCAGCCCCTCGGTCGCCAACTTGATGGCGTCCATCTTCACCCACCAGACCTTGACATAGGAGAAGGCCAGAAGCACGCGTTTAATGCAGACGGACCGCTTGATGACGTCAAGCCGAGGACAGGCGTCAACCAGCCTCTTCACGAGGCTGAAGTAACTGCTGGGTATAGTTTCGGCTGGCCATAGCCTGATTAGTAAATCCTTCATGGCCGGTTCGGCCACCATGTGCATCTCAACCAACTGTTTTAGTTGATCGCTGAAGGGCACCAGATGTTCCGGCGCCAGATATTGCAACCAGAACAGCTTCTCCGTGGAGCCCCCTTCTTCAGCTTGGAAGAATTCTGCGGCGTCGGTCACACTACGAGGCAGATGAACAAAAGCCACTGGAGAACTCCGAATCCGAGTCAGTAAAAGATATTTCCTCTTCACATTCTTGCTTTGCATATTGAATGCCTTACCCGCTGCGATCTTCCTGGCTTCCTGGATCTCCTTGAGGGCGCCCTAGGCTTCACCCCGGGCCGTCTCCGCACTCTTACGAGCCTTGTTGAGTTCGGCCTCTTGAGCCGACACATTGTGCTCCAAGGTCTCGCACTTCCTCACCGCGTCCTAGAGCTCATGTTGGACTTCGTTGACCCGGGCCTTGAGCCTCTTACGGGCGGCCTGCTCCTTGACAGCCTTCCTAAGGGAGTCCTGGATTAGGGGTTATCCGGACATCCGGATTATATCCTTTGGCTGGACTGTTGGACCATGAAGATACAAGATTGAAGACTTCGTCCCGTGTCTGGATGGGACTCTACTTGGCGTGGAAGGCAAGCTAGGCAATACGGATATGTACATCTCCTCCTTTGTAACCGACCTTGTGTAACCCTAGCCCCCTCCGGTGTCTATATAAACAGGAGGGTTTTAGTCCGTAGGACAACATACAATCATACCATTGGCTAGCTTCTAGGGTTTAGCCTCTCCGATCTCGTGGTAGATCTACTCTTGTACTACTCATATTATCAAGAATAAATCAACCAGGACGTAGGGTTTTACCTCCATCAAGAGGGCCCAAACCTGCGTAAAACATCGTGTCCCCTGCCTCCTGTTACCATCCGCCTTAGACGCACAGTTCGGGACCCCCTACCCGAGATCCGCCGGTTTTGACACCGACATTGGTGCTTTCATTAAGAGTTCCTCTGTGCCATCGCTGTAAGGAAGGATGCCTCATCTCGTTGTTAAAAACAACATTACCGTCGAGGGAGCCCTGGCTGTTGGCCAAACTTTCCGGCTAGGCAGTTTCATCATGACCGCCTGTTCGGCTGCTGCACCGACGATGACTTCTCGGGTCAACGAAAACAGCCTCCACGTCGGCTCGGAATTCGCTGAACAAATGGATCGAATGGAGCTCTTTCCCTAAACGAGCTCTTGGATTGCATCGCCGCCTTGGGAGTCGCTACGGACAATGATCGGATTGGGCTTAAACCCGATCAAAGGGAGATTAACTCTCCACCGGTTACCCATCATGTTGCGGTGGTGGAGGAACAATGCGGCGATTCTTCCTCTATCTTGAGGACTAACTATGTCCGGATTCCTGAGCTCTCCGAGCCGGATACCCGTTTACAGGAGGACATCACCCAAGCCTTGAACCTAGAGTCAGGCAGCGGGCCAGACTCATCGGGCAACATCCTGGAATCCTAACTTCCAAGATCGCAAACTCCTCGGCCCCTGGGTCTCAGATCGGGTAGGGGTTCGAACTCAAACCCACCCACCCACCCAGACATAAACGATCTTTCCCACAATAGGCAAGAGCCCAATGAAACAGTACATCATTATTGGGCCAGATTCCTCCTTGTGATGAACAAGGTTAAGGACTGCCGCGAGGAAGACGCAGTCTCACTTTTATGCAATAACTGCACGGACAAGGGAATCCTTAATTCCATAAGTCGCCATGACATATCACGCTTCGCCGACTTGGCATCCATAGTATGAAAGTACTGTGCGATGGAAAGTGCTTGCAAAACCGAAACGAAATTTTGGGATAATCCGGCTCCGAATATACACCCAGTCCGAAGTAAAAGGGTGCACTATCATAGGACACCCGAGTTAATTACAAAGAAGCAAAAACCCTCTACAGGGCATGGAACCGTATTGGAGGGATGGCTCAACGGACCCTGCAAAATTCATAGTACAGCGGATACCATACCAACACACAGCCTCAGAGCATGTTGGATACTCCGGCAGGTGGCCAAAAGCAGCGAGGATCCTGTCATCCCAAATGCCACAGAGCACCATCCCAGGGATAACAATACGGTATTAACAGTCTTTGAGACCTTCGCATCAAATAATAGGCGCAAGCGAACACTCCGCAGCATTGCTATCGGAGTAATGGGCCACGGGTAGGCTAACCCGAGCCCCAGAACCATTCAAGACATCGGGGCAGGCTGCGCCCCTCAAGATCCCAGGACACGGAGCCGCCTTTAGAGAAGTCGGTGGCAAGGCAACCGACTAGCCACTCGCGGCCGAGTCCTAGGAACGACTTCAGGATAAGCGGACTCCTGACTGCCGACTTCCCAAGAAGCCGACCTTGGGGAGTTGGACCGCGACTCCAACAAACCCCATATCCTCATCGGGAGGGACAGGACCGGGGAGTGGCTACAGTAAAGCCCGCTCCCGCCCCTTACCAGGGCCAGGCATGGCCACAGCACGCCGTACCCGAGGAGATCTCCGTGCGGTGTGGCACTGTTGCCGTGCCGGCCCTGACATCAGCGCCGAAGGACCGAATCCTGCGCCCATGACGGCTTGTCTGTACGACCCTGGGGCGGCGGGTCCCACCAGCCAGTGGGACCCCAGGAGACGGCAAGTGCGCCACCAGTCGGCCCCCGAGAGTCGGCCAGACCCTCCCCCGGGGCCCACGCGCCATTAATCAGATGTGACGGAGAGTGGCAATAGTGATCGCCCGCCAGGCGGCGCGGATGTTGCCACGACTCCATGACCAAGCCCGCGTCATCAGAAGCATGGCTACAGTAATCAGCAGCCGGCAAGACCCGCCCGCGGCGGACGCGGCCTGTCGGCTCCGTACCTAGCCAGTCGGCGGGGCCCACCAGTCGGCGGGCCCCAGCAGTCGGCGGAGAAGACGGAGGCCAGAGGCACTGACGGCTGGGCCCGCGTCCAGCCGGATTACCATTGTACCCCTGGGGGTAGGCCTATATAAACCCCCAGGGCACCCATGCAAAGGGTTGGAATCCATTAGCTCTAGACCAGATCATATAGGAGGGAGAGAGCTAGCCTTGCCCTCTCCTACCTCCAGGAAACAGCTCAAGGAGCAATCGTGTAAACACTTTGCCATAGTGATCATGCGGAGACCCCGTAGAGCAGCAGTAGGGGTATTATCTCCCCGGAGAGCCCTGAAGCTGGGTAAGATTCGCCGGCGTGCATGTCTACGCCTCATCCCATTTCCAGGCACCGGCGACGTTCTACTCGCCCCCACCATGATAAGCCATCCTTTGGCATATGTCGCACCCAACCCCCGACATTTGGCGCCCACCTTGGGGCCTGGGGCACCGTCATCCGGAGACCTGTTCTAGACGGGAACCCTTTTCCTCCCTGGCGAGCGCAGCCAGCCAGGCACGCCAGACGGAGTTTGCGCCGACGCGCTGCACGGTGTTGAGATCGCCTGCGCAGCTAGCCGCCTCGCCGAACTTGTCGGCGAGGTTCGCATCTCCGATGAACCTGCATCCGACGCAGGCACGGGCGGCTCCGAGAGCCTCCTCGCGGGCCTCCTCGATCAACTCCACGTCGCCGGCGAGCCTGCCGTGGACTTGGAGTCTGTAGGCTCCACCGACCCGATGCTGGTCGACTCCGACACCGCGTCGCTCGACGCGTTCCCCACTAACGTGGTGGTCTACGACGAGCCTCTCCCTCGCGCGAGAGCGACGGAAGCACCGTCACCGAGGTGCTCGTCATCAGTCATGGCGAGCCCTCCGGCGGAGGAGCGCATGACCCGCTTGGCGCGGCGCTGCAAGACCTGACTGCGCCCATTCCGGAAGACGCTGACGCGGAGACGTTGGAGGCGCGCCGCCTTCAGCTGGTCGAAGGCGCGAAGAAGCTGGCTAGCATGAGACGCTTGTCAGAAGCCTACCAGCGAGAGATGGATCGCGCTGTTGGTGGCTCGCCAGCCCCAGCTGGGCCCAGCCGCCTTGGCACGGTCCAGCAGCGCGGCGTAGCCATCGCCAACCTGTTCGGGGCAAGTCGCCCTGTGTACGCTACACCTGCGGAGAACATTCGAGCCGCCCAGGCGGCGGCGGACGAGCTGGACAATTTCGAGGGCGAAGAGCGCCGCCTGATGATGGAGCGAGTCCAGCGGCTCCTCGACGCGGCTGCCGTGCAGAACGAAGCCGGCTGCCGCACAGAGGCGCCACAGCGGCAAATGACGACTGGCGGCGCCCGAGGAAGAAAGGACAAAGATCCGATTGTCAGCCACAGTTGGGACTCACATTACCATAGAGCGCGACCGAGACGGCCGCCCTAGAGCAGTGGAACGACGGGACGACTGCCCACCTCCTCCTCCTCTCAAGGAAAGGCAAGTCTCCCCGCCGCATATTGATCATCCGACTCTTGGCGACCGCCTTGGCCGCCGAGAGGGAGTCGGGGAGAATGACGCCCGCCACTGGATCGACCGGCTTCACCGATCCCTGGCGCTGGAAGAAGAAGACGAGTTGGGTCCGCCTTGTTTCGGGCCCCGCATTCGAGACGAGCCCTTTCCCAAAGGGTTCACGCTCCCAAGAGACACGCCCAAGTACACCGGCTCCGTGAAGCCGGAAGACTGGCTAGTCGACTACTCCATGGTTGTCAGCATAGCGAACGGCAACAAGCGTGTCGCCGTAAAATACGTTCCGCTCATGCTCCAGGGCACGGCCCGGACATGGCTGAACAGCCTGAAGCCCCGCAGCATCAACAGCTGGGTCGACTTCACCGAAGCATTCGTCCGCAACTTCACCAGCACGTACAAGCGTCCTCCCAAGCCTCGTCAGCTCTCCTTGTGCATGCAAGGTCCCAACGAGTCGACTCGTGACTACCTCACGCGTTGGGCCGTGCTTCAGAACTCCTGCGAGGGCGTGCACGAGGTGCAGGCTATCGAGTACTTCACCGCCGGGTGCAGAGAAGGCACCCTCCTCAAGCACAAGCTCCTCTGCGACGAGCCAGAAACCCTCGACGAGCTGCTGATCATAGCAGACAAGTACGCCACGGCCGACTCCTCCATGAAGGCGGAGATTCAAGTTAGCGCAACTGGCAAAGTGGCCCCTCAAGCTCCAAGAACTCCGGCGGGAGATGCCAGTCGGCGGCAACAGCAGAGCGACCACAAGCGCAAGGCCCCGCAGCCGGCTTCCAGCAGCCGGCAGGTCGCGACAGTTGAAGCCCAGCAGCCGGATGGGCAGCCTCCACCCAAGCGACAAAAAGGTGGCAAGCCCAACTGGTTGCCGGCCTTCTCATACGAGAAAACCCTGGATGGACCTTGCAAGTTCCATAGCGGCGTGAAGCCGTCGAATCACACCACCCGGAAGTGCCACTGGCTCACCAGGATCGCCAAGGGAGACGGCCTCCTACCTCCCCCGCCTGCTGGGCAGCCACCGTCGCCTCCGCCCCAGCAGTCGGCTGCCAGGCCAGTCGGTGCAGTACAAGACGAATACCCCAAAGAACACGGAGCCTACGTGGTATTTACCAGTATGGCTGATGATCGACGCAGCAGGCGGCTGCAGCGACAAGAGGTGAATGCAGTAGCATCAGAGACGCCAGAGTTCATGCACTGGTCCGAAAAGCCTATCAGCTGGAGCAGGGCTGATCACCCAGAGGTGATGCCGAGTCCGGGCTCTTATGCCTTGGTCTTGGATGCCACCTTTGCCATGGATAGACGAGCTGCTCGTTTCTCACGAGTTCTGATAGACGGAGGCAGCAGCATTAACATCCTGTACAAGGACACCATGGAGAAATTAGGAATCAAGCAAAGACAGCTTCAGAACAGCCAGACTGTGTTCCACGGCATTGTTCCTGGGCTTTCCTGCTCACCAATCGGCAAGATCCTGATGGACGTCCTCTTTGGAGACAAAGATCACTTCCGCCGAGAGTCAGTTTGGTTTGAGGTGGTGGACCTTGAGAGCCCATACCATGCACTACTCGGCCGACCCGCCTTGGCCAAGTTCATGGCGGTCCCCCACTACGCCTACCTCAAAATGAAGATGCCCAGTTCCAGGGGATTCTGACCATAGCCGGCGACTACCGGAAGTCGTCTGCCTGTGCGGCTGAGAGCAGTCGGCTAGCCGAGTCCCTGGTAATCGCGGCCGAGAAGCGGCTCCTTGAACGGGTTGTGGCGATGGCCGGCAAGCAGCCAGAGGTGTCGCCCAACCCAAAGGAGTCGGAGGCTGAGGGTTCGTTCAAGCCGGCCAAGGAGACAAAGAAGATACCCTTGGATCCGGAGCACCCAGAGAGGTACGCTGTCGTAGGCGCAAACCTCGACAGCAAATAGGAAGGCGAGCTCGTCGATTTCCTCCGTGAGAATCGGGACATCTTCGCATGGTCCCCCAAAGACATGCCAGGTGTACCGACGGAATTCGCCGAGCACAAGCTACATGTCCGATCTGATGCAAAGCCGGTCAGGCAGCCCCTGCGCCGCCTATCAGAAGAGAAGAGAAGAGTTGTCGGAGAAGAAATAGCCCGGCTCCTAGCGGCCGGCTTCATTATGGAAGTATTCTTTCCAGAGTGGCTAGCCAATCCGGTCCTGGTACTGAAGAAGAACAAGCAGTGGCGAATGTGTATTGACTACACGAGCCTCAACAAGGCCTGCCCCAAGGACCCGTTTGCTCTACCAAGAATTGATCAGGTGATAGACTCCACCGCCGGATGCGAGCTGTTGAGCTTTTTGGATGCATACTCAGGATATCACCAGATCAAGCTGAACCCGGCTGACAGACTGAAGACCGCCTTCATCACGCCGTTTGGAGCCTTCTGCTACCTCACCATGACGTTCGGCTTGAGGAATGCCGGCGCCACCTTTCAGCGTTGCATGCAGAAGTGCCTCCTCAAGCAGCTCGGGAGAAACGCCCACGTCTACGTGGACGATGTGGTGGTGAAGACAGAAAAGCGTGGAACACTGCTGGAAGACCTCAAGGAGACCTTTGAGAACCTGCGCCGATTCCAGATCAAGCTCAACCCCGAGAAGTGCGTTTTCGGAGTACCAGCCGGCCAACTCCTTGGCTTCCTGGTCTCTGAACGCAGCATAGAGTGCAACCCTGTAAAGATCAAGGCCATTGAGAGGATGGAGGTACCCAGCCGACTGCTGGACGTGCAAAAGTTCACCGGCTGCTTGGCGTCCATCAGCCGATTCATCAGTCGGCTGGGCGAGAAAGCTCTCCCCTTATACCAACTCATGAAGAAGACCACTTTTTTCGAGTGGAACCACAAGGCGGACGAAGCTTTTCTCCAGTTGAAGAAGATGCTGACTACTCCACCCGTTCTGGCGGCTCCGACTCCTAAGGAACCTATGCTCCTGTACATCGCCGCCACCAGCCGGGTAGTCAGCACGGTCATTGTAGTGGAACGCAAGAAGGAAGGCAAGGCACTACCTGTCCAGAGACCGGTATATTACCTGAGCGAAGTACTGTCGGCCTCCAAGCAGAACTACCCCCACTACCAGAAGATGTGCTATGGCGTGCACTTTACCGCCAAGAAATTGAAGCCTTACTTTCAAGAGCATCCAATCACTGTGGTCTGCACGGCCCCACTTGCCGAGATCATCGGAAGCCGAGATGCTTCTGGCCGAGTGGACAAGTGGGCCATAGAGCTGGCTCCCTACACCATCCACTACCAGCCCCGCACCGCCATCAAGTCACAAGCACTGGCCGACTTTCTCGTCGACTGGGCCGAGACCTAGTACCTACCTCCAGCGCCCGACTCCACCCATTGGCGGATGCATTTCGACGGCTCCAAGATGCGCACCGGCTTGGGAGTCGGCGTCGTCCTCACTTCCCCTATAGGCGACAAGCTCAAAAACACACTTCAAATCCATTTTGCCGCCTCCAACAACGTCGCCGAGTACGAGGCGCTCATTCACGGGCTTCGGCTTGCCAAAGAACTCGGCATCCGCCGGATCCTGTGTTATGGCGACTCGGACTTAGTGGTCCAACAGTCATCTGGCGACTGGGACGCCAAAGATGCAAACATGGCGAGCTACTGTTTCCTCGTGCAACAACTCAGTGGGTATTTCAAGGGGTGCGAGTTCCTCCATGTGCCAAGAAACGACAACGACCAAGCAGACGCCTTAGCACGAATCGGCTCTACCCACCAAGCAATACCATCCGGCGTCGCCCTTCAACGCCTCCTCAAGCTGTCTGTCAAGCCTTCACCAGAATCAGACTCCATCTTCGTGCCGGATCCTCCCGAAGAAGTCGGATCCGACTCTAGAGCCCCGGCAGACGGTACGGGGATTTTGGCAGATGGCTCCAAAGTCACCACAGTCAAGGCCAGCCCGGGGACTGCGGCGGCGGGCTCGAAGACTCCAGAACTTGGCCCAGGAGCTGCGCCAGTCGGCCCGGGGACTTCATTAACCCAGCAAGTGGTTGTTGACTCCAACTCGCCGCCTCCCAGCCCAACCGCCCTCGTCCAAGTCGCAGTTCTGGCAGTCAAAGAAATAGCAGCACCCTCATGGGCCCAGCCCATCCTCAAATTCCTGGTGAGCAAAGAGTTGCCGACTAATGAGACCTCAGCTCGGCAAGTACAACGCCGAGCGGCAGCCTACACCATAGTCAACAGAGAGCTGGTCAGGCGCAACGTCACTGGTGTCTACCAGCGCTGCGTAGAGCCAGAGCAAGGCCAAGCAATTCTCAAAGACATCCATCAAGGCGAGTGCAGCCACCATGCGGCTTCAAGAGCAATCGTCACAAAAGCCTTTAGACACGGTTTCTTATGGCCGACTGCCTTAGAAGAGGCCAAGGAATTGGTCCAAAAATGCAAAGGGTGCCAGAAGTTCAGCTCCAAGCCGCACCAGCCGGCTTCTGCACTCAAGACCATCCCCATTGCCTGGCCTTTCGCAGTTTGGGGTCTAGACATGGTGGGACCATTCAAGACGGCACGAGGTGGCTTAACTCACTTACTTGTCGCAGTGGACAAGTTCACCAAGTGGATAGAAGCGAAGCCAATCAAGAAATTGAACGGTCCGACTGTCGTGACTTTCATCTTCGATATCACAATTTGGTACAGCATACCACACAACATCATCACCGACAACGGCACAAATTTTGCCAAAGGCGCCTTGGCCCGTTTTTGCGCAACACAGGGCATCCGACTGGACCTAGCGTCCGTCGCCCATCCACAGTCAAACGGCCAGGTGGAGCGAGCAAACGGCCTCATCCTGTCCGGCATCAAGCCCCGGCTGGTCGAGCCTCTGGAGCGCTCGGCTGGCTGCTGGCTCGATGAGTTGCCAGCCATCCTCTGGAGTCTGTGCACGACTCCAAACAAGTCAACCGGCTTCACGCCTTTCTTCCTCGTCTACGGTGCCGAAGCCGTCATCCCAACGGACATAGAGTTCGACTCCCCGCGAGTCACCATGTACACCGAGGAGGAAGCAGAAGAAGCACGTCAAGACGGCGTCGATCTGCTGGAAGAGGGCCGGCTGTTGGCACTCAGCCGGTCCAGCATCTACCAGCAGAGCCTGCGCCGATACTACAACAGGAAGGTCAAGCCAAGATCTTTCCAAGAAGGCGACCTTGTGCTCCGGCTGATCCAGCGAACAGCCGGCCAGCACAAGCTGTCGGCACCTTGGGAAGGCCCTTTCATCATCAGCAAAGTGCTGGGCAACGACTCCTACTACCTGATTGACGCTCAGAAGCCCCGAGCACGCAAGAGGGACGACTCCGGCAAAGAGACAGAGCGGCCATGGAATGCAAATCTCCTCCGAAGATTTTACAGTTGATGCAGTATGTACCACGCTACCTTTTGTATTAAAGTACCAAGACTTCGGGCCCCCCGAGACGAGCTCGGGGACTGCCCTCTTTTGTCTATATGATAAAAGTTATGCCTACGAGTATGTTACTCTTTGATTGCCGCTTGGCACCGGGCTCGACAGGTCGGCCCGGGGACTTGCCGCCTTGCATTATGAAATGCTTCCTGCAGCCGGACAAGTAGTGTGTGTCGCCTAAGCCATCTCCTATCAGAAGCCGCAGCTCGCAGAGCGACTATACGGTGGGCAGGAGCAAGGTAGAATGGGCGTTCGCATGAAAAATGGCTAAGGACTCAAAGCATAAAACATAGCTTAAGCCGGCTTCCAGCCTTCCTTTTTCTTTTGCAAACCGACTATTAAGCAGTCGGTTCACCGCCTTCTATTCAACTTGCTAAAAAACTCTAAAACGGCTAAGTACTTGCCTTCCCAAAGTAGCCAAGCATTTGATCCAACGGCAGTCCGCAGAGCGGCTGTCCAACTGGCAAGACAGGCAACTAAGGGAAGGCAGCAAGGAAAAGCCAAAAGAGCAACGAGCAAGAAAAGATAGAATTCAGATAAATATTTACATAGCATAGGCCCTTGGCCGAACCTTCGAGCAGAAGTTCAAAATACACCCCGCGGGTGGAATTGTGCAAATTAACAAGTTCTTCAAAGACTACTAAAGCAGATAAAATAAAGATAAGGCGGTAGCCTAAGATGCAGCAGACAGATTCAGAGGGTTGGAGGAGAAGGCAGCGTCAGGCGTTGGGGCGGCCGGCTGGGCAGTCTCGGCTCGATCGCCTCCGGCGGCAGTCGGCTCGTTTGCACGCGGCTCGTTGTTGGAGGCACGGTCAGGCTGAGGCTGGCCGTCTGCTCTGTCTTCTGGTTCTTCCGTCTCGCCTCCGTCCTCCGCCTCGCCTTCCTCCTCGGCGCTGGAACCGATCACCTCCGCCGAATCCTCGTCGTAGTCCGGGTTCATCCCGAACCACTCCGGCGGTACCTCCTCGCCGTCTTCAGACTACTCGGGGACGAAGATGCTGGTGTCGGTGTACTCGGCGATCGCTGCCGCATGCTTGACGATGGTGTCTTCTGCAGCTGCCAGCTCCGGCTGGGCCTCTGACCGGAGTGTGGCCAGCCGGTCTAGGTCCAGCCCCGGATACCACGCCTTGACAAACTCCAAGGCCCGGCACGCTCCAGCTCGGGCCGAGGAACCTTTCCAGGCCTCAAGACGACCAGCCGCGACCTCCAGCCAGTCTGCAGTCCGACTGGGGGTGCGCGGAGCCTGCATGTCTGGCCACAGGGCAGCAATCGCCTGGGCGCCGACACGTTGAAGCCAGCGCAGCATTCGGTGAGTCGGCCGAAGGCGAGCCTCGATGCTCAGGATGTGCTCATCAAGGGTTCGGGGGGCGTCGGCGGCGATCTCTGCACCTTCCGCCCTCCGACCTTCACGGTCAGCCTCGATGGCTTGGATGGCGGCCTGCGAGTGCCTAGGGAAGAAGTCTGCCAAGACGGAAGAAACAAAGAAACAAGTCAAAAACCGGGAGTCGGCATGATTTATAATCGGCAGCTCGAAGAAAGAAAGTAAAGAAACTCACCATCAACAATGTCTTCAATCTCATGGAAGCCGAAGGCCAGCATTGCCTCTTTGTCAGTCCAGGAGGAGCGCTCGCTCGCGAACTCGGCCAGGAGGGCGGTTTCCGCCTCCTTCAGCGTCTTCGCAAGCAGCTCCCTCTGCTCTGCCAATTGAGTGGCCAGCAGATCGCGCTCTGTGGCGAGCTTGCTGCACTCCTCCCCCTTGGTGTGCAATGCAGAGTTGGCTACGCCCAGCTGCTGTTGAAGAACAGCGTTGGCTTCTGAAGAAAAGGAAGAAAGAAGGCGTTAAGTCATCAGTAAAGAAGGTCGCCGGGGAGATCCGGCCCGACTGCTCAGCAGTCGGCCTGAATCTCGGGGACTACAGCCCGCGGGTGCGCCAGCGCGCCCCCGCAAAGAAGAAAAAGGACTCACTCTGGCTCTCCAACAAGTCGGCGGTCCGCTTGCCCAGCTCTTCAACGTTGCGGTTGAAGGCAGTAACACGGAGGTTGTGGTAGTCCTGCGACAAAATATTTCAGACAAAAGTATGTACCCGAAACTCACCAATTGGAGTTCCGGGCCGCCTGCTCAGCAGCCGGCCCGAAACTCGGGGACTACACCCAGTGGGTGCGCTGGTGCGCCCCCACAGAGAGGAACAAAAACAAGAAAAAGAGGACCAAAGAGAAAGCATACCCGGACGGCTGCTCGCGACGCCAGGTATGCCTTGGTGCAATTATGGATCACGTCACCCTCAGCTCGCAGCTTCGTCTGGACGTCCAGAAGCGCCTGGTTCAGCGGCCCCGTGCCGCCTCCTCGCACCCACCCAATGGGCGCGGAGCTCGTTGCTTCGGCGTCTGGGATCGCTGAGCTGGCGGTGCCGGTCTCCAGGGGGCGTGGCGCCGAAGTCGCCTTCTCAAGACGGCGGCGCGTTGGCGAGCTTACTTGAAGGAGTAGCCTCGCCACGACCTCGTCTTCAGTCGGCGGCACCGGCGGGAACGCCGGCTGTTCGCCTTGCGCGCTCCCAGACGGCGGCGGAGTTGGCGGCGGAATGATCACGTCCGGCGTGGAGGAGTCGCCGCCTTCCCTCTCCAGGATGGGGTTCTCACCGCCGGCTTCCCCAGTCTGCCCGTGAACTCCGGAGGCGGCGGTGCAGAGTTCAGCGGGGTGACGAACACCGCCGATTGGCGGTGCGCGGCCCCCTCAGTCTGCCGCTTCGTCGCGGCAACGGCTTCGGCCTCGGCCAGTTTCTTCTTGGCGGAGGCCTCCGCCTTATCGGCCTCCACCTTCTCTAGGCGGGCGGCCTCTTCCTTGTTGCGCTTCTCCTGCGCATTCCGCTCCATCGCCTCCCGGAGGTCGGCGGTGGGGTCAATCTGCTGAGTGGTGGCAGACGTCTCCGCTGACCCCATGACGGAGGCGGCGACGACCCTCTCAAGAGTGAGGGGAGCCCTGAAGCAAGGGAAGCAAGCAAAAGACTCAGACAAATCCACAAAGAAAGAATAAAGCGTTGAGACAGAATACTCACGCGGAGACCAGTGGCGGCTTCTTCACTTCCCTACGGAAGCGGATGGCCTTCGCAGCCGCCTCGTCCCGCCGGGTCGCCGCAGCCGAACTCTTGGGATTCTTCGGCCGACTGCCGAACAAGGTCGGCACGGCCCTACGCTTCTTCCCGCCGCCTGGAGCACCCAGCGTGGCAGAAGAGCCCGCGTCGGGGTGGCTGGCTCCTGGCCGATGGCGGGGGGTGACCTCCTCATCATAATCAGGCCAGTCCTCTAGGCTGGCCCCAAGCCGCGGGCCGCCTCCTCCCTCTGTGTCGTCTTCCAAAGCTGCCGCTCCCAGATCGGGGTCGTTGACGTCGCTCTCTGCTCGGTCGGCAAGGAACTCGCGGGCCGGCCCCATGGTGCCGGCTGGTGGATGGAGGAGGGGATTCTGACCAAAGTCGACTGGTCAGGCCGCACAAAACAAACTCGGCAAGAAAGAAGACAATCCAAAGAAAGAAAGAAAAGGCAACTCACTGTGGGTGGGGGGTTGGCGCGGGAGTACGGCTCCTTGCCAAACCGCCAGTCCTCCAGGAGCTTGCTGTCCGAGAGGTAGTTCACCATGTAGGCCACCTCCTCGTGAGGCATGTCCTTGGTGCACATCCGACTCGGGTCACGGTGCCCGCTCATTTGGCATATCATGTGGGGGCGACCTTGGAGCGGGAGAACTCGGCGCGCCACGAAGGCGGCCAGTAGTTCTGGACTAGTCAAGCCCTCCGACTGCGCCAGCAGTCGGAGTCGCGCGACGGCACTGTCTCCCGCAGGCGTCAGCGACTTGGCCCGGTACGACCAGTTGGGTAGTCTCCCAGCCGGCGGGCCGGCTTCGAAAGCCGGCAGGTTGACCCAACCGCCCCTCGCAAAGGCGCTCTTGACGTAGAAGTACGATCGCTGCCACATCTTAACCGACTTTATCAGCTTGATGGTGGGGAAGGGGTTGTCGGCCCCGATCTCCGCACGGCGATGAACGCACCGCATTGAGCTGGCACGCTTGCAGCCTGGGTGCCGAGCTTGGAGTAGAAGAACTCCCCCCAGAGCTCGAGGGTGGGGAGGACTCCGAGGAAGCCTTCGCATAAGGCCACGAAGGCGGACAGCAGCACCATCGTGTTGGGCGTGAGGTGGTGCGGCTGGAGGCCGTAGAACTCCAGAAAAGAGCGGAAGAAGCTGCTTGCCGGCAGCCCCAATCCGCGCAGGCAGTGCGAGTGGAAGATGACCCGCTCGCCCTCCTCTGGCACTAGGGAAATCTCCCCCCTCGGCGCAAGACGCACCCGCACGTAATCTTCGCCTGGGAGCCGATGAGTCTTGCGGAGGAACTCGATGTGGTCATCGTGAACTTCTGAGCCGTCCCAGGTGCCGGAACACACTGAGGGAGGCGCGGCGGCAGAAGAAGAACTCATCGTGAGCTGATCGCCGCGGCGTTCGTCAAAGCTTGGGCGCACGGCGAGGCGAGCAAGAAGAAGAAGGAGAAGAGGAAGGAGTAGTGGGAAGGAGGGGCACGCGTGCTCTGCCACGCCCCCCTCCTCCCCCTACTTATAGCCTCATGGGCTGCAAAGCCGAGGGGGCGGTCGTGGGATTTACTACGCCCACGACCCCACGACCCCCATGTTTCCACGACAAAGTTACTGCGCGCAGTAACTTCACAAGAATCCCCAACCGTCCGCACGGGCCACAGCGGATCCGCTCAAGCGCCGAGGCGCGGTAATGGCGGGCCCCTCCTACGGGCTTGTCCCGTCACGCACGTAGGCTGGTAGACTGGCCTGGCCGCACGTTGCCACGTGACGGGCCTGGAACGGGCGGCGGCCTAGAAGCTTAGCCGGCACGCTACTTGGATCCCGCCATGACGTTCGAAATACTATGCAAGTCAGAGTTGGGCGGGTCCGACTCCTTCTAGTCGGCCCGGCGGAAATCAAGCAAGAACCATGTGTCGAGCACCCGGAAACAGAAACTGCTGAGGCTTCTCGGCCGATCGTCCGCGGCGCCTCATCAGCTTTGGGGACTACTGTCGGAGTAATGGGCCACGGGTTGGCTAACCCGAGTCCCAGAACCTTTCAAGACATCGGGGCAGGCTGCGCCCCTCAAGATCGCAGGACACGGAGCCGCCTTTAGAGAAGTCGGCGGGAAGGGAACCGACTAGCCACTCGCGGCCGAGTCCCAGGAACGACTTCAGGATAAGCCGACTCCTGACTGCCGACTTCCCAAGAAGCCGACCTTGGGAAGTCGGACCATGACTCCAACAAACCCCATATCCTCATCGGGAGGGACAGGACCGGGGAGTGGCTACAGTAAAGCCCGCTCCCACCCCTTACCAGGGGCAGGCATGGCCACAGCACGCCGTACCCGGGGAGATCTCCGTGCGGCGTGGCACTGTTGTCGTGCCGGCCCTGACATCAGCACCGAAGGACCGAATCCTGCGCCCACGACGGCTTGTCTGTACGACCCTGGGGCGGCGGGTCCTACCAGCCAGTGGGACCCCAGGAGACGGCAAGTGCGCCACCAGCCGGCCCCCGAGAGTCGGCCAGACCCTCCCCCGGGGCCCACGCGCCATTAATCAGATGTGACAGAGAGTGGCAATAGTGATCGCCCGCCAGGCGGCGGGGCTGTTGCCACGACTCCATGACCAAGCCCGCGTCATCAGAAGCACGGCTACAGTAATCAGCAGCCGGCAAGACCCGCCCACGGCGGACGCGGCCTGTCGGCTCCGTACCTAGCCAGTCGGCAGGCCCCAGCAGTCGGTGGAGAAGACGGAGGCCGGAGGCACTGACGGCTGGGCCCGCGTCCAACCGGATTACCATTGTACCCCTGAGGGGTAGGCCTATATAAATCCCCCAGGGCACCCATGCAAAGGGTTGGAATCCATTAGCTCTAGACCAGATCATATAGGAGGGAGAGAGCTAGCCTTGCCCTCTCCTACCTCCAGGAAATAGCTCAAGGAGCAATCATGTAAACACTTTGCCATAGTGATCATGCGGAGACCCTGTAGAGCAGCAGTAGGGGTATTATCTCCCCGGAGAGCCCTGAAGCTGGGTAAGATTCGCCGGCGTGCATGTCTACGCCTCATCCCGTTTCCAGGCACCGGCGATGTTCTACTCGCCCCCACCATGATAAGCCATCCTTTGGCATATGTCGCACCCAACCCCCGACAATTGCCGAAATCTGCCACGTAGCAGCAATAAATCCATGGAGCAACACGGCTATTACCATCAATGCCAATGATGAACCTAAATTCTGAACAGCCCGAGCACCAGCTGCACTGGTCCTCGGTCCAATTGTGGACGGCTTTCGACTCACCAAAGTACTCATGGACGGCGGCAGTGGATTAAACCACATCTATGAAGAAACTCTTCAAAAAATGGAAATAGACTGGAACCACATTGAGCAAAGCAGCACAACCTTCAGAGGAATCATCCCCAGTCAGGAAGCACACTGTGCTGGGAAAATCACACTAGAAGTGGTATTCGGCATGCCGGAGAACTATAGGTCCGAAGAAATTACATTCCATGTGGCCCCGTTCAGTAGTGGATACCACGCCCTTTTGGGACGGGAGGCGTTCACGATCTTCCAAGCCATACCCCATTATGGGTACATGAAGCTCAAAATGCCCGGGCCCAACAGAATCATCACTCCCGTTAGTGATCCAGACACAGCACTCCGCGCCGAAAACAAAATAGCCGCATTGGCCCTCGAGGCATTATCCGAAGCCCTTTTGGCCGAGGAATTAACTACGCTACGCTCCACAGTGGACAGGGACGACGTGATACTTGACAAGAGATCCAAGTCCAACTCTTTTAAACCAGTGGATGAAATAGTCAAATTCCAAGTCCACCCAACGGACCCTACAAAAACAGCCTCCATCGGGGTACAGTTAAACCCCGCCATGGACGCCACACTACGAGAGTTCCTGCGTGAGAATTGGGACATATTCGCCTGGCACCCCTCAGACATGCCAGGAATCCCCCGCAGGCTGGCCGAGCACAGCCTCAATATCCTAAAGGGATTCAAGCTAGTCAAGCAGGCTCTTCGGTGTTTCTCTGAACCTAAGAGACAGGCTATGGGAGAGGAACTAGCCAAGTTATTGGAGGCCGGATTCATTAGAGAAATAAAACACCCGGACTGGCTAGCAAACCTGGTGATGGTACCAAAGAAGGACAAATCCTGGTGCCTATGTGTCGATTTCAAGGACCTCAACAAGGCTTGCCCAAAGGATCCCTTCCCCCTCCCCCACATTGATCAAATTATCGATGCTACCGCAGGACACGAGTCATTGTGTTTGCTCAACGCATACTCCGGCTACAACCAAATCAGGATGGCGGAGTCCAACCAAGACAAAATGGCATTTATCACACCATACGGCCCATTTTGTTTCAACACAATGCCTTTTGGGCTCAAAAACGCCCGCGCAACATATCAGCGCATGATTCAGACATGTCTAGAGAAACAGATCGACAAAACAATAGAGGCATACGTAGATGATGTGGTCGTCAAAACCGAACACGTCGACTCTCTAATAGACGACTTGAGGCTCACATTCGACAACCTCCAAACATACGACATCAAGCTCAATCCAGAAAAATGCGTTTTTGGCGTACCAGCCGGAAAGCTCCTGGGCTTCATTGTCTCCAGTAGAGGAATTCAAGCTAATCCGGCCAAAATTCGAGCTTTGTCACAGTTGTCTACCCCAACAGACCTCAAACAAATCCAGAAATTAACTGGATGTGTGGCGGCTCTAAGCCGCTTTATCTCCCGCTTAGGAGAAAGGCATTACCCCTTTATCGCCTCCTTCGGCGCACCGAACACTTCGAGTGGACGGACGCCGCCACAGCCAGATTGGAAGAAATAAAAGCCATACTGGCAACCAACCCAATCCTGGCCGCGCAAAACATTGGCGAACCAATGCTGTTATACATTCCGGCAACTCATCAAGTTGTAACCGCAGTTCTCATCGTCGAACGAGAAGCGGACGGACATAAATTCCCTCTTCAAAAGCCGGTATATTATGTATCCACTGTCCTCACTCCATGCAAATCACGGTACCCACATTATCAAAAGATAGCCTATGTGGTATTCATGGCATCCCGGAAGCTGCGACACTACTTTCAAGAGTGTTCGATTACAGTAGCCTCGGAAGTGCCACTTAATGATATTATAAACAACCGCGACGCCACGGGCCGGATTGCCAAATGGGCCATTTAGCTCCTCCCGTTCAACATAACATACAAACCTCGGCGAGCCATTAAATCGCAAGTATTGGCCGACTTTGTCGCCGAATGGACGGAAGCCGAACTCCCTAAAGAGTACGGCGCATACTACAATTGGATCATGCACTTCGACGGCTCCAAAATGCTGGCCGGTCTGGGGGCTGGCGTCGTCCTAACGTCCCCAACCGGAGATACCGTTCAGTACGTACTGCAGATACTGTATACAGACTCCAACAACGCAGCCGAATACGAAACCCTGTTTCATGGTCTTCGGATGGCAGTCTCCATGGGCATTCAATGCCTGGAGGTGCGTGGGGATTCGAACCTTGCAATATCCCAAATAAATGGAGACTTTGATGCCAAGGATGCGAAGATGGTGGCCTATCGAAACACCATCCTAAAGATGTCAACCCGATTCGAGGGGCTCGAATTTCACCATGTGGCTCGGGAAAACAATCAGGCGGCGGATATCCTCGCCCGCATCGGCACAAAACGCGACACGGTCCCTCCAACATCTTTTTGGAGAGGTTGTTTAAGCCATCAGTGGTATGGGAAGGGGACACCGGTAACAATAGTCCGGACCCGGCCAAAATGCCCCATACCGAACACTCTGACATAATCGGAGGCTCTGCCACTGAAATAACACCTTCAGCCCATGTAATAATGGTCGTCATCGCCCCATGGACAGAACCATTCCTGGCCTACCTAACTAGGCAAGAACTTCCCGAGGACCAAAATGAGGCACCGTTGCATAGTGCGGCGATTTAAAGCCTACAGGGTCCATGAGGGAGAGCTATATAAGAAAAGCACTACCGGAGTCCTTGAAAGGTGCATCTATGAAGAGGAAGGGCGGAAGCTTTTGGCAGAAATTCATGCCGGACTCGGCGGCCACCACGCCGCAACCCGGGCCCTTGTAAGAAAGGCCTTCCGTATAGGTTTTTATTGGCCGACGGCCCGGGCAGACGCACATGACTTGGTCCAACGCTGCACCGGTTGCCAGCTTTTTGCAAACCAAAGCCATATGCCACCCACCGCCCTCCAAACAATCCCCATTACCTGGCCTTTCGCGGTCTGGGGGCTTGACATGGTTGGACCCCTTAAAGGGGGAACCCATAAGAAAAAATACTTACTGGTCATGGTGGATAAATTCACCAAATGGATAGAAGCCAAACCTGTTAAATCAGCTGAATCCGGACCGGTGATAGACTTCATATCCGGGGTTGTACACCGTTATGGTGTCCCCCACAGCATCATCACTGACAACGGCACGAACTTCACGGCCAATGAGGTAAAACTCTGGTGCAGCAACAAGGGCATGAAGCTCGATTATGCTTCCGTCTATCACCCACAAACCAATGGACAAGTTGAGCGAGCAAATGGTCTTATCATGAGCGGCATTAAAGCCAGATTAGTGCAGTCCTTAAAGGAGTCTAACACGCACTGGGTAGAGGAGCTCGAGTCCATGCTCTGGGGGCTGCGGACCATGCCGAATCGCACTACCGGATATACACCCTTCTTTATGGTGTACGACGCAGAGGCAGTTCCGCCCTGCGACATAATTCATGACTCGCCTCGAGTGCACATGTATGAAGAAAGAGAAGCCGAGCTCGATTGGTAGGACAGTCTAGACACCCTGGAGAAGGAGTGCGACATGGCAAAAGCCCATTCCGCATTTTATCAACAACAGGCTCGCAGATACCAAAGCAGAGAAGTACGGGCCAAAAGTTATAACGTTGGTGAGTTAGTTCTACGCCTGCCGGAGAATAAATAGTCCAAGCTCGAGCCCAAATGGGAAGGTCCCTTCATTATTGAGTAAGTTCTGGCCGGTGGAGTGTACCGTCTGCGGGATGCATCGAATAATCGACTTGAGCCGAACCCATGGAACGCAGCCAGGCTCCAAAGATTCTACGCCTAGTGCCGGACTCTATGTTCGTCTCCTTCCTCTGTCCATTTTTTGCATATACATTATCTGTCTTTTTTCTCTTTCTTTCTTTTATTCTTTCTCTAGGCCTTCAAGGGCCAACTTGTGCCTCGCTTGCACATTGTAGATGCGCTAACCGCGCTCATTATACCTGGGGGCTTCTTACACAGAAGCTTAATTATCTATCTGGGCTTCACGCCCCGCACATGTGTTATTCTTCCGCATGTACCTTTTCTTCGCCACTATATTTATCGATATGACTTAAGTTTTGGCCAAGCTAGGTTGCCTGGCTCTTGTATTTATGCCCTACATTCCCGTTAATTCGGCTAGGGCATAACGGGAGCACCTCTGTGATTGTTACTGCCAGGTCAGCCGGATGTGTACCTCAGACTGGGTGAAGCCGAAAGCTAGCGTTCTTAAGGGAATATTCGGTCGGCGAACAAAAGATGATTTTTATTTATTTATTTTCCATATGTGCCCCCAGATGTTTTTGCCTTCATTTCCTCTAGCAGTACTGACATGCACTTTAGGGCATGCATACCCAGGGAAAGGAACCCTTAACGGAACTATTCTCCCTAGAAGATGTTTCTTACTACCCATGTAATATAACATAACTAGTTGGGCACTTGTCTGTTCAAGCACTAATGACCCCTACGCCTGGTTTACACGCATACCCCGACTCTTATATAACTGGGCGGGTATTCGGACAATCGGACACACTCCGGACTATCAGGTCCTGAGGTTGAAGCGAAAAGGTCCGCCATGACAAATGATCTACAATCCGGCTAGAAGGCATTATACATGTCACTTTAATTACATAGTCATGTAGACTGATTAAATTCCTCTTCTATACCATCCAACAGGCGGTCTAGCCTACAATCCTGTTGGGAATACTTTGCGGCTAATTCTACTTGCCCATACACTAAGCTAACGAGGATCTCTTTCCCATCGGGCCCCACAGGTCCGACCTCGGCCATGTGGTTCGGGTTAGTCTTGGTATACCACGTCTTCACCATGGCCCAGGCTTCCCTGGCACCTTGATGGTAGGCCGATATCTTCCATAATCGGAAGCGTCGCCGTGCTCCCTTGAGCTTCCCCGCAAGCTCTCCTATGCCTTCTGGCAGGGAGACAGCTGGCCAGAAGGCCTGGGCAACACCTTGCATCACCTACCAAACTTGTTCGTGCAGTTGTGAAAGCTCGGATAGAAGATCACCCATAGACCCGGGCATCTCCTCCGCAGGACAACCCGTCAGCATACCTGCAGACATAACTCTGTTAGCCGGCTTCTCCGCCGACCCCTTTTTTAAGGGTTCGTTCAAGCACTTACTGAAAATGTTGCGTCGAAGCCGCTTATTCTCCTTCTCGGAGTCCGCAAGCTGGGCTCGAACATCTTTTAGTTACACGCTCAGCTTGGTATTGGCGTCTTGGAGATTGTTTTTCTCCTGCCTGACCTCAGTCAGCACGCGTTCACGAGCCTTTAGCTGTCGTACGGCATGCTGGTCCTCTGGATTCTCTCCGAATTCATCTGCAATATTTATTGTTAGACCTGCAGCCACGCCACACGCTATATGGTACCTGTCATTCTTTGGAAGAAATGTTACCGGCTGGGGACTTTTTAGGTTCCTTCAATGCGGCAACAGCGGCCCGAAGTTGGGTCTTGCATTCCTCCAGCTCCTGTGACAGTCGAGTATTCTTCTCTGTAAGAACCTGCACAATAAGATGATCCTTAAATCAGTTCTGCTAACTGTTTCAAGTCTCAGGGGCTACTGATACATATAATCGTCAGATTTGCTTACCCGTACATCCTTTACATACTGGTCCATGGCTCTAGCTAGACCATTTTGAGCAGCACGGAGGTACGCCTCTCCAGAATTGAAGGCATCAAATGCCTCTGGTGAGAAGCAAGCATCGCAGAGTATGGCCCGATGACGCCTATGATTCATGGAGCTCTCCACTTATGAATTCATAGCGGATAGCCTATCCACATCCTCCGTAGGGGGAGTATCTGGCGTCCGCCCCATGTTGGCTTGTGCCTCTATGTCCGGTCCTGGAGCCCGACTGGTGGAAGCGTGATCGGCAGTCTCACCGGACATATTCCGACGAGCGTTTTTTCTGTTAAAGAAACATGGACGTTGTGGGAGTCCTGGATTAGGGGGTCTCCGGACAGCCGGACTATCTCCATTTGCCGGACTGTTAGACTATGAAGATACAAGATTGAAGACTTTGTCTCGTGTCCGGATGGGACTCTACTTGGCGTGGAAGGCAAGCTAGGCAATACGTATATGGATATCTCCTCCTTTGTAACCGACCTTGTGTAACCCTAACCCTCTCTGGTGTCTATATAAACCGAAGGTTTTAGTCCGTAGGACAACAATCACAACATACAATCATACCATAGGCTAGCTTCTAGGGTTTAGCCTCTCTGATCTCGTGGTAGATCTACTCTTGTAACACCCATATCATCAATATTAATCAAGCAGGACGTAGGGTTTTACCTCCATCAAGAGGGCCCGAACCTGGGTAAAACTTCGTGTCCCTTGCCTCCTGTTACCATCCGGCCTAGACGCACAGTTCAGGACCCCCTACCCGAGATCCGCCGGTTTTGACACCGACATTGGTGCTTTCATTGAGAGTTCCTCTGTGTCGTCGCCGTTAGGCTTGATGGCTCCTACTATCATCAATAGCGATGCATTCCACGGTGAGACTTTTCTCCCCGGACAGATCTTCGTATTCGGCGGCTTTGCACTGCGGGCTAATTCGCTTGGCCATCTGGAGCAGATTGAAAGCTACGCCCCTGGCCATCAGGTCAGATTTGGAAGTTTGAATTACACGGCCAATATCCGTGGGGACTTGATCTTCGACGGATTCGAGCCACAGCCGGGCGCGCCGCACTGTCGCGATGGGTATGACCTAGCTCTGCCACCGGACGGTACTCCGGAGGCCGCGCCCGCATCAGCTCCGACCCTTAGCTCGGAGCCAACTGCGCCAGTCGAGGACAGGTGGCTAGACACCGCCTCAGGGGCTGCAGTCTCGACGACGATCGAGCCAAACACCAGCATAATCCTCTGCACGGCCCGTGACTCCAAGGGGCCGGATTCCCTTCCGGACCCCGAACCATCCCCGCCCCTGCCAATCGAATATGAGTGGTCGCCGATCATGGAATTCACCGCCGCGAATATCTTTCAGCACTCGCCCTTCTACGACATTCTGAATTCACTAAGGTCTCTCTCTTTGTCAGGAGAGCCCTGGCCGGATTACGTCCAATAGGATTGGGATGCGGACGACAAAGAAATTCGATGCCCACCCACCACCCACTTTGTAGCCACTGTCGATGATTTAACCGACATGCTCGACTTCGACTCCGAAGACATCGACAGTATGGACGACGATGTAGGAGATGAACATGAACCAGCACCTACAGGGCACTGGATAGCCACCTCATCGTATGACATATACATTGTGGATACACCCAATGAAGGCAACGACGACGAGATGGCGGAGGATGACCCCTCCAAGAAGCAACCCAAGCGCCAACGTCAGCGGCGCCGCTCTAAGTCCCGCCAAAGAAAAAGTGGTAATACCGGCACAGGAGATAATAACACTCCGGATAGCGCCGAAGACAACAGCAATCCCCTCTAGCAAGATTTAGAGCAGGAGGATGAAGGAGCCAGCTCTCCTGAGAGAGCGGCTGGCGGAGAGGAGGAGGATGACAATTACATGCCCCCCTCCGAAGATGAGGCAAGCCTCGGCGATGATGAATTCGCCATACCAGAGGATCCCATCGAACAAGACCGCTTCAAGCGCAGGCTTATGGACATGGCAAATAGCCTGAAGAAAAAGCAACAACAGCTTCAAGCTGATCAAGATCTGCTAGCTGATAAATGGACTGAAGTCCTTGCGGCCGAGCAATATAAACTCGAGCGTCCCTCCAAGAGTTATCCAAGGCGCGGGTTACTTCCTTGACTGGAGGAAGAAGCGCATGAAACGGCTGATCGGCCACCTCGTGGCCGCGATAGAGAGGCATTCCAGCCAAAAGCTCAGCCTCCACCCCAACGCCATTCAAATATAAAGCCATGGGGAGATACGCCAGACCTGCGAGATATCTTGGAGGACAAAGCAAAGCATTCAAGATCAATCTACGAATCATGAGGTCACACCACTTTACGAGACGGTAAACGTCACGCCGGGTACAGTAAAAGCAAATCCGGCCGGGCTGAACACAGCGGGCAGGACCCATTCGAGCAGTGTCGCGATATAGCCCAATACAGAGGCGCCGCACACCCCTTATGATTCACAAACGAAGCAATGGAACATCAATTCCCAGAAGGTTTCAAACCTGTAAACATTGAATCATACGACGGCACTACAGACCCCGCGGTATGGATTGAGGACTTCCTCCTCCACATCCACATGGCCCGCGGTGATGACTTACATGCCATCAAGTACCTCCCACTAAAACTCAAGGGACCAGCGCGGCATTGGCTTAATAGCTTGCCAGCAAACTCCGTTAGTTGTTGGGAAGATCTGGAAGCCGCATTCCACGACAACTTTCAGGACACTTATGTGCGACCACCAGACGCCGATGACTTGAGCCACATAATTCAGCAGCCAGAAGAGTCGGCCAGGCAATTCTGGACTCGGTTCCTTACAAATAAAAATCAAATCGTCGACTGTCCGGACGCGGAGGCCTTAGCGGTTTTCAAGCACAACATCCGAGACGAGTGGCTAGCCCGGCACCTTGGTCAGGAAAAGTCGAAATCTATGGCAGCTCTCACGACGCTCATGACCCGCTTTTGTGCGGGAGAAGACAGCTGGTTGGCTCGCAGTAATAACATATCAAAGAACCATGGTACCTCAGATACCAAGGAAGGCAATAGCAGGTCACATCGCAACAAGCATAAGCGCCGCATTAACGGCGAAAGTACTAAGGAACGGCAGTCAATGCCAGATTCAAAGGCTCTAACCCCGGTCAGCGGAAAAAGTCATTCAAACAAAGTACGTCGGGTCCGTCCAGCTTGGACCGTATACTCGATCGCTCGTGTCAAATACACGGCACCCCAGACAAGCCAGCCAAGCACACCAACATGGATTGTTGGGTGTTCAAGCAGGCCGGCAAGTTAATCGCTGAAAACAAGGACAAGGGGTCGCATAGCGATGACGAGGAAGAACCCCGGCAGCCGCACACTGGAGGACAGAAAAGGGTTTCCCCCGCAAGTGCGGACGGTGAACATGATATACGCAACCCACATCCCCAAGAGGGAGCGGAAGCGTGCGCTCAGGGACGTATATGCGTTGGAGCCAGTCGCCCCAAAGTTCAACCCTGGGTCCTCCTGTCTGATCACCTTCGATCGCAGGGACCACCCCACTAGTATCCGTCACGGCGGATTCGCCGCACTGGTCCTAGACCCAATCATCGACGGATTTCACCTCACTCAAGTCCTTATGGACGGCGGCAGCAGCCTGAACCTGCTTTATCAGGACACAGTGTGCAAAATGTGTATAGACCCCTCAAGGATCAAACCCACAAAGACGACCTTTAAGGGCGTCATTCCAGGCGTAGAGGCCCATTGCATAGGCTCAATTACACTGGAAGTGGTCTTCGGATCCCCGGATAACTTCCGGAGCGAAGAGTTAATCTTCGATATAGTCATGTTCTGCAGTGGTTATCACGCGCTGCTCGGACGAACCGCATTTGCTAGATTCAATGCGGTACCACATTATGCATACCACAAGCTCAAGATGCCAGGACCTCGCGGAGTTATTACAGTCAATGGAAACACAAAGTGCTCTCTCCGAACAGAGGAGCACACCGCGGCCCTTGCAGCAGAAGCGCAAAGCAGCCTCTCAAGGCAATCTACCAGTTCGGTGTTTCAAAGCCCGGACACCTTCAAGCGCGCTCGGGGCGGTCGGCAAACAGACCGTCTGGCGCGATCTGAGCTAGTGTAGCAATACGGCGGCCACCCCAATCCCAGCCCAACAGCGTTGTTCGTGCCACGCGTACATAATTACGCATTAAAAATACCATGGGCACAGGTGGGGAGGGGGGCACAACTGCGGCACGCCCCAAAACGCGGCCTAAACCGCACTAGGGGCTTCCCGTTTGGTTATTTTTCTTTTCCTTTCAGGACTTCAATCTCTGGAAACACTATCCGCCGGCTCTATTGCTGAACACATGATACAGCAACCAAGGAGGCCGACAACTATGGAATTCCCGGGTGGATTGCAGATTTCATATAATTGCTCGGCTCGCCCTTGGAGGGGACATAGTCCTACTCTTTTGCTTATTACACTATCTGTATCACTCTGCTTTAATGCAATTTTTTAATATACAATACATGACATTATGACTATTATCGCATTTTTGTTATAGATATATACATATCTATGTGTTCACTAATGACGTCTAGCAACCGTACACTCTGGTACGGCCAATACACCAGTGGCTTACGTACCCATAATATGGTGTGAAAAGTCCGAACACTTCCACAAGTGCGGCACCCCGAACTTATAGCATTATATGCATCAGCTCCGAATCATGTCTTTGGTCAAATGTTGGGTTTGCCCGGATCCTATGTTTTGGTACCTTACGTTCCGCTCTATCGGCTAAGGTAGCGCTAGGAGAACTACTGCGATTGTGCCTCGGTTCTGCCGGGCCGAGCACCTCAGTAGAGAAAGCTAAAACTGACTGTCATGATAAGGCGAGAGACTGGTCGCTGTTCGGCGAGGTTTTTCGAGTCCCTAAAGACTTATGCCGCTTAGGGCGAGGGGCCGGCTCCGTCCGGCTTACAGGCGTGTATCGCGCCCCAAATTCTGCCCTCCGAATACCAGGGGCTTCGCCGAAATTTAAAATTATAGAATTCTATGGCCAAGTGAGAGTGATAAAGCATTATTAGTCCGGTTGCCTTGTTCGTTGTGCTGAGCACCTCCCTCGATGGACCCAAACATGGGAACAAGAGTGCTCAGGTTTATCCCGAAAACCCCGGCACTCGTGGCATGGGGGCAGAAGCCGAGGACTAGCCATCTCTCAGATTGGATAAACAACCAAACAGAAGGTAATATTTTAAATTCACAAAAGCGTTGCATAGCGAATACGATACAAGTTTTCATACATACAGGACAAAATGAGCAAGTCTCATTCAAATATTACATTTTGCGAACACTCATCCGCGATAAGACGGGCGCCCGGCAGAACACGCTCGTTGTACATCTCGGGGTGGCGGTGCTCCTTGCCCTCCGGTGGCCCCTCCTTGATCAACTTCACGGCATCTAGCTTGACCCACTGCGTTTTTACACAGGCGAAGGCCCAGCGTGCACCTTCAATGCAGACGGATCGCTTGACGACCTCCAGCCGTGGGCAGGCATCCACAAGCTGCCTCACCAGGCCGAAGATGCTGTTCGGAAGGGCGTCGCCAGGCCACAACCGGACTATGAAGCCCTTCATGGCCTGATCGGCCGCCGTATGTAGCTCGGCCATCTACTTCAGCTGGTTGCTCATTGGCACCGGATGTTCGGCCTCAGCATACTGAGACCAGAACAGCTTCTCCGTAGAGCTTCTGTCCTCGGCCTGGTAGAATAGTGCGGCATCGGACACACTGCAGGGCAAATCTGCGAATGCTCCTGAAGAGCTCCGGATTCAGGTAAGTAATCGGTAATTCACCTTTACATGCTTGCTTTACATAGAGAAAGCCTTACCCGCCGCTATCTTCTTCATCGCATCGATCTCCTGAAGGGCCTTCTGGGCCTCGGCCTTGGCACTCTTCGCGCTCTCACGGGCCGCGGCAAGCTCAGACTCTCTCGTCTTCAAGTCAAGCTCCAACGCCTCGTGCTTTGTCACGAGAGCCTGGAGCTCTTGCTGCACCTCGCCCACCCGAGCCTCGTGCCTCTCTCGCTCGGTGCGCTCCTGGGCCGCCTTTTCTTCGGCCTGGGACAGCGCTTGCTTCAGGGTCGCCACCTCGGTCGTGGCCCCTGGCAAACATACAATGATCTTGTCATTTAGCAAATGCGTCCTTTTTCTCATCTACAGACGGGGTATTACATACCCTTGTTCTCCTCGAGTTGCCTCTTAGCAAGGCCGAGCTCTTTCTGGGACCCCTCGAGGGCCTCCTTCAGTACGGCGACCTCCGCAGTTAGTGCGGCGGATGCCAGCAGCGAAGCCTGCATATGCATATTGACATACTTATATTAGACTCATGCGATATTATTTGATCCTCTGTTTGGCTTTTCTTTGTGAACACCGAACAAAGCATCAGGGGACACTGTCTATGCGGTAATACTTCTACTACATTTTAAAACACTTACCTTGAAGCCCGTTAGAAGGCTAGTACAGGCTTCAGTCAATCCGCTCTTAGCGGACTGAACCTTCTGGATCACCACACTCATGATAGTGCGGTGCTCCTCCTTGATGGAAGCGCTGCGAAGCGCTTCCAACATAGTGTCCGGCGCCTCTCGATGGACAGAGGTCACCGGCATAGGCATCTCACCCCCCTTAGAAGGGGACCGCCTGCCCAAGCTCGGAACCGTTGGAGGGTTCGGCGCGGTGTTCGGCTGAGGGCCGAACTCAGAGCTCTCGGGGACCCCATCCCCTCGGCTCCCGGAGTCCGGAAGGTCGCCTTGAGGCGCCTCCGGGACTGTCCCCCCTCGATCCGGTGCCTCTTGAGACAGCACCTCGGCATCGTCGGCTGGATGAGGGGAGGTGGCGGTCGGGACTGGATCGCTATCCATGTCCGACGTGCGCAGGGAGCCATCCGAGGATACCTCGATATTGGCTCGGGGCAGCCTGCACAATTGAGTTCGGCCTTAGGGAAAGCAATATGACAAAGGAATCCTATGGGTTACTTTGGTATCCGAATACTTATGATCTCCCCTGGGGCTTGGCCCTGGGAAACCACTCATCTTCACTTTTGTCGGCGGCGGTGGAGCTGTCTGGAAGGAGAGTCCTTCCCTTCTTGGACCCTCCGGCCTCTCCAGTTGGGGCGGCCTTCCTTTTCTTGTCTCCCCAGTCGGTGGGGGAGCCACTTCTTCCTCTTCCTCGTCTTCGGGGGAAGAGTGCGCCGCAGAGACATCAGACGGTGAGTCCGACGACACCTGGCGTCGGGAACTCTTTCGAGCTCCCTTGGCCTTCTTGGTCTTCTCCGGCACCTTATAAGGGGCCGGAGTCAGCATCTTCATCAGAAGAGCGTCTGCGGGGCCTTCGGGCAAGGGAGCCGGACAGTCGCTATGTCCAGCCATCTTCTGCCAGTCCTGTCAAAATTACGGGAGTTTAGACCTCGGCGCTCTTGAAGAGCACCCTCCAGGCATCTTCATGAGTCGTATCGAAGAGCCTGTTCAGAGTTCGGGGCTGCGCCGGATTAAACTCCCACAAGGTAAACTCCCGTTGTTGGCACGGGAGTATCCGGCGGACGAGCATAACCTGGACTATGTTGACAAGCTTGAGCTTACTGTCCACCATGTTCTGAATACATGACTGGAGTCCGGTTAACTCTTTTGAATTACCCCAGGACAGGCCCTTCTCTTTCTAGGAGGTGAGCTGCATGGGGATGCTAGATCAGAACTTGGGGGACGCTACCCATGCGGGGTCACGCGGCTCGGTGATATAGAACCACCCCGATTGCCACCCCTTTATGGTGTCCACAAAGGAGCCCTCGAGCCATGTGATGTTGGGCATCTTGCCCACCATGGCGCCTCCGCACTCTGCCTGGCGGCCGCTCACTACCTTCGGCTTGACATTCAAGGTCTTCAGCCATAAGCCGAAGTGGGGCTTGATGCGGAGGAAGGCCTCGCACACGACGATAAATGCCGAGATGTTGAGGATGAAGTTCAGGGCTAGATCGTGGAAATCTAGGCCGTAATAAAACATGAGCCCCCGGACGAAGGGATGGAGAGGGAATCCCAGTCCGCGGAGGAAATGGGTGAGGAATACCACCCTCTCATGGGGCTTGGGGTGGGGATGAGCTGTCCCTCATCTGGGAGCTGGTGCGCGACGTCGTCCAGGTATCCGGCTCTCCTTAGTTTCTTGACGTCTCCCTCCGTGACGGAGGAGACCATCCACTTGCCTCCCGCTCCGGACATGGTTGGAGAAGGTTGAGATGGAAGTGAGGACTTGGCCGCTAGAGCTCGAGTGTGCGGGAGCGGATGAGCAGAGGAGGAAGAAGGCGTGGATAGAAAGGTGAATCCTTATCCCTTTATATGGGCGGACAAAATTAAACGTCCCCACTTACCTGGTAAAACTCGCTTATCCCACAATTGCCGCAATTGATGGCGCGGTTGGGTTACCCACGCCCGTATTGATGAGAATCCCGTAATAAGGGGACACGGCCTCTGCTTTGACAAGACGTGTCGAAAAACTGCCTCGCGTTATGTGCGGGGCTGGTTAAAAGAAACAGTTCGAATAATCACCGGGCCATGACGTAACGTCATGTTGCCAAAACAAGCTAGCAAATTAGATCTGCGAAAACATTATTCTCTCTACGGTGGAATGTGGAACTTATTTTGCAGGGTCGGACACTATCCTCGTATTCAAATTCTTCTGTGATGTATTCGGAGAAGGAACCCGCCTTGCAATGCCGAAGACAACTGCGTGCCGGACTCATCGTCATTGAAGCCTGGTTCATGGGCTACTGTGGGAGTCCTGGATTAGGGGGTCTCCAGACAGTCGGACTATCTCCATTGGCCGGACTGTTAGACTATGAAGATACAAGATTTAAGACTTCATCTCATGTCCGGATGGAACTCTACTTGGCGTGGAAGGCAAGGTAGGCAATACGTATATGGATATCCTCCTTTGTAACCGACCTTGTGTAACCCTAACCCTCTCCAATCTCTATATAAACCGAAGGGTTTTAGTCCATAGGACAAAAATCACAACATACAATCATACCATAGGCTAGCTTCTAGGGTTTAGCATCTACGATCTCGTGGTAGATCAACTCTTGTAATATTCATATCATCAATATCAATCAAGCAGGACGTAGGGTTTTACCTCCATCAAGAGGGCCCGAACCTGGGTAAAACTTCGTGTCCCATGCCTCCTGTTACCATCCGGCCTAGACGCACAGTTCGGGACCCCCTACCCGAGATCCGCCGGTTTTGACACCGACAGACGTCATTACATTTCAAGAAAGACGACAACCGCGGAGCGGGGTTTCTGTCATACCTCTGCGCCGGCGTCTCCGTCCTGACCGCCTTCCTTTTTGGCCTGCCTGGCCTCGGTGCCTCTTGTTGGCGAGTTGCTGCGGGTTCGGCATGGCGTCCCGAATGCCTTCCCTATAAAACACCATATGTATATGGTAGGTGAAGTGTCTAAAAGGGGATCCTAGTTTTTGGAGTTGGGATTTTTTGTTTTTCTTACGTGCGACGTAGGAAGCAGTCCGGCATAGTCGGCCGTAATGGCCACCATGGCGTCATCACAGCTTAATTGATAGAACTGCCGGTCTATCAGCTCCACGAATATGTCCGGATCTTCTTCGAGTCCGGGACCGAGGGCCCAGTCAGGGTCCTTTGGTTGTGGAGATGGGCTGCTGACCTCCCGTATGGCTTTTCGCAGTTCCAGCCACAAAATGGCTAGGTGAGTACCTATGACAAAGAATGTGGGAAGAATGGGAGTAAGGAGATATAACTCGCCCAGCTTGGAGGGTTGTACATGGACAATCCATCCCGTGGCTTTATGCGGATGAACTCCTCTTCATCTCCCTTGAACAATTCGGACAGAATTTTTGCTAAAGTGGCAGCGTTGTCTAGACCCTTACTCCCGCAACGGGTGGCGTTATCTTCCCCGTTAAAACACCACAAGGGGTGCCCTCGATATTGAAGTGGTTGCACTCCCCGCATTATGCATATTGACATAACCTCAATTACTGTCAATCCTGATTGAGCCAGCGCTTTAATCCGCTTCATCAGGTAAAGGACTTCTCCGTTGTCTTCCTACTGGGGGCTTCGTGGGCACCATCTTCGGCGTTTCTCCAGAGGAGCATTGATGAACTCAGGAAGACCCCGCCGAACAGGGTCCGGAAGGGGGATGTCCTCCATATAAAACCATTCTGAAGGCGAGTCTTCAGACGTCTTCTTCGGAGTACCGGACAGGTATCCGGTTTCGGCGATGCGCCATATTTCGGCTCCGCCCACTTGATAAAGTGACCCCTTCTGTGTGCGAGGGACGGGCCAAAGTAACCTTTTCCACAGCTCGAAATGAGCCTCGCAGGCCAGGAATAACTCGTAGAGGGCAACATAGCCGGCGATGTGTAAAATGGAAGCAGGGGTGAAATTATGCAGTTGGAGGCCGTAAAACTCCAGGATCCCGCGGAGGAACGGATGAATTGGAAATCTGAGTCCCCTCAATAAATAAGGAACAAGGCATACCCGCTCCCCCGTAGAGGGCTAGGGAAGATCTCCGCTTGCTCCCCGCCATTGTAGGTGGCGAGCCCGGCTCGGACGGGCACCATATATGCTGGAGGGAGAAATCCCTTAGTCTGTAGTTTGACTAATCGACTATGTGGGACTAAACACCTCTCCCAATCACCGGGCTTAGGGCTACGGGGGCGGGAGGAGGTGCTGCGAAGGTCGGCCATGCTGGAGTGGATCTTTCTGAAGCACGCTCTGATGGATTCTCACTGGGGGAGGATGGTATGGATTGGATCTAGAATCCCCATCCCTTTAATAGACAATTTATTTATCTGGCTAGGGGGCGAATGTAAAAATGCTCTGGCGCCTCGCATTCATTCGACGCGTGGAAGATATCCCTTATTGGGCGCAGAAGCCAAGAGGCTCAATATTTATTGGACCGGACACTGCTTAACAAACGTTCAAAATTTGGAGAAGAACCCGCCTTGCAATGCCGAAGACAAAACTGCATGCAGGACTCATTGTCATTGAAGCCTGGTTTGGGGGCTACTGAGGGAGTCCTGGATTAGGGGGTATCCGGACATCCGGATTATATCCTTTGGCCGGACTGTTGGACCATGAAGATACAAGATTGAAGACTTCGTCCCGTGTCCGGATGGGACTCTACTTGGCGTGGAACACAAGCTAGGCAATGCGGATATGTACATCTCCTCCTTTGTAACCGACCTTGTGTAACACTAGCCCCCTCCGGTGTCTATATAAACCGGAGGGTTTTAGTCCGTAGGACAACATACAATCATACCATAGGCTAGCTTCTAGGGTTTAGCCTCTCCGATCTCGTGGTAGATCAAATCTTGTACTACTCATATTATCAAGAATAAATCAAGCAGGACGTAGGGTTTTACCTCCATCAAGAGGGCCCGGACCTGGGTAAAACATCGTGTCCCCTGCCTCCTGTTACCATCCGCCTTAGACGCATAGTTCAGGACCCCCTACCCGAGATCCGCCGGTTTTGGCACCGACACTTCCCCTCATCTTCGACCTGGGCTGCTTTCAGGGCCTCGACCTCGGTCATCGCCTCTGTTCGCATCATAGTATTTCGGTCATTGCATATTATTTTCCCTTTTTAGAATATATAACAGGTTATTACTTAACTCGTTTTTCCTAGAGCTGCCTCTTCACCTGGCCTAGCTCCTCCTCGACCTCTGCCAGTTTCTGCTTCAGTCCGGAGACTTTGGCAGTATGCGAGGCCGGGGCCAGCAGCGACGCCTATGCATACATTTCAGACAAATTTAGTTAGTTTCCTACAATAGGAGATTGATCCTCTATCCGGTTTTTTCTTTCTGAACACCGGGCAGTGTCTCAGGGGCTATTGTCTATATTGGGATTTTCTCCTTTTTGCGCTGCTTACCTCAAAACCTGTCAACAGGCTGCTGCAGGCTTCGGTTAGTCCGCTCTTGGAGAACTGAACCCTTTCAACTACCGTGCCCATAAGGACACGGTGCTCATCCACAATGGAAGCACCTCATTGTGCTTCCAGCAGATTATCCGGTGCCCTGTTAGGACAGGGGTCACTGGGGAAAAAGGCATTCCCCTTCCATCGAAGGAGGTTGTGTGCCGGATTCCGGAGCCGCATCTGACTCCAGAATCGAGTCCGGCTGAGGGCCGAACTGAATATAGCCCTCCTCGCCAGTCTCCATGGGGATTGAATCCCCCTAGTGTCCGACGATGGGGGTTTCACCTTCTGGAGCCTCCTGAGCCTCTCCCCCGCCTGGAACAGTCCTTCGGGACAGCTGCTACCTATTGAGCACTGTGTTGGTTTTCCCTTGAAGTGGAAAGGGTGATGCAGTAAAGTAGCGTAAGTATTTCCCTTAGTTTTTGAGAACCAAGGTATCAATCGAGTAGGAGATCACGCTCAAGTCCCACGCACCTACACAAACAAATAAGAACCTCGCAACCAACACGATAAGGGGTTGCCAATCCCTTCACGGTCACTTACGAGAGTGAGATCTCATAGATATGATAAGATAGTATTTTTGGTATTTTTATGATAAAGAGAAATAAAGATGCAAAGTAAAATAAATGGCAATAGAAATAACTAAGTATTGGAAGATTAATATTATGGAAGATAGACCCGGGGGCCATAGGTTTCAGTAGTGGCTTCTCTCAAGAGCATAAGTATTCGGTGGGTAAACGAATTATTGTCGAGCAATTGATAGAATTGAGCATAGTTATGAGAATATCCAGGTATGATCATGTATATAAGCATCATGTCCGAGACAAGTAGACCGAAACAATTCTACATCTACTACTATTACTCCACACATCGACCGCTATCCATCATGCATCTAGAGTATTAAGTTCATAAGAACTGAGTAATGCTTTAAGGAAGATGACATGATGTAGAGGGACAAACACATGCAATATGATATAAACCCCATCTTTTTATCCTTGATGGCAACAATACAATACGTGTCGGTTCCCTTTCTGTCACTGGGATCGAGCACCGCAAGATTGAACCCAAAGCTAAGCACTTCTCCCATTGCAAGAAAGATCAATCTAGTAGGCCAAACCAAACTGATAATTCGAAGAGACTTGCAAATATAAACCAATCATACATAAAAGAATTCAGTGGAGAATCAAATATTTTTCATAGATAATCTAGACCATAAACCCACAATTCATCGGATCTCGACAAACACACCGCAAAAGAAGATTACATCGAATAGATCTCCAAGAAGATCGAGGAGAACTTTGTATTGAGATCCAAAGAGAGAGAAGAATCCATCTAGCTAATAACTATGGACCCGTAGGTCTGAAATAATGTACTCACACATCACCGGAGAGGCCATGGAGTTGATGTAGAGGCCCTCCGTGATTGATGCCCCCTCCGGTGGAGCTACGAAAAAGGCACCAAGATGGTATCTCTTAGGTACAGATGGTTGCAGCGATGGAATTAGGTTTTTGTCATGCTCCTAGATGTTTGGGGGGTACGTGGATATATATAGGAGGAAGAAGTACGCCGGTGGAGCAACGGAGGGCCCATGAGGGTGGAGGGCGCGCCCCCCTGCCTCATGCCCTCCTCGGTTGTTTCTTGATGCACACTGCAAGTCTCCTGGATCATGTTTGTTGAGAAAATCACATTCCCCAAGGTTTCATTCCGTTTGGACTCTGTTTGATATTCCTTTTCTTCGAAACCCTATAATAGGTAAAAAAAACAGCAATTTGGGCTAGGCCTCCGATTAGTAGGTTAGTCCCAAAAATGATATAAAAGTGTAAAATAAAGCCCATTGACATCCAAAATAGATAATATAATAACATGGAGCAATCAAAAATTATAGATACGTTGGAGACGTATCAACAGCACCTCCGCATCGTCCTTGGCCTTGGGGGAGTGAGCGGCCGGCGGTGAATCGCTGGCCATCGCCTTTGAGTCCAGCGAACCTCGTGATGAGGATCGCTGGGAACTGTCGTGGGCTAGACTGCAATAGCATAACTGATTATATCAATACTACGAAGAGGAAAGACTTGGTTTATGGGCGGACATGGGTTTTAGCACTTCCGATGCGGCCCGAGGCTTAGTGCGGGGGCGTCTCTCCGGACTACTGTTGGCATCCCACGCAGTGTTATCTACAAAGGAGCTCTTCCCTTTCTTGGACGTCTCCACCTCCAGATTCGCCGAGGCCGCCCTCTTCTTCCTCCCCTCATCAGGGGAAGGGTTGTTCTCCTCCTCTTCATCGTCGCCGTCTTCGGCGGCGGAGGAGCGGGTCTTATCTTCGGACGTCGCATCCGAAGTGCCCCGATGGCGGGGCCGCTTCGGACCCCCTTGGCCTTCCCGGTGGCCTTCTTCTCTAGCGCCTTATAGGGCGCCGGCACCAGCATCTTCGCTAAGCGCGGGATGACTAGTTCTTCTGGCAGCGGAGCCGGACATTGGATCAACTTCACCTTCTCCATCCATTCCTGAAGAAGCCATTATAATAAAGGCTTAGGCCTCATCCTTGAAACAAGCAAGTAAGGGATGCAATAAGAATAATATACCTCATTGGCGAGGTGGTTGATGTCATGCCCATGGTCCGAATTTGTGGCCGGCGGAGTTTCATTGCCCTTAAAAAGAAACCTCCAGGCATCTTCGTGAGTGATTTTGAAGAGCCTCTTCAGGGTATGGTGCTTCTTTGGATTGAACTCCCAGAGAGGGCGGCTTCGGCTTTGGCATGGAAGAATCCGAAGAACCAGCATCACCTGGATTATATCAACGAGTTTGATATGTCTATCAACCATGCTTTGAATGCGTGTCTGCATCGCTGTCAGCTCGTCTGATGAACACCAGTTTGGGCCCTTCTCGACCCAGGAGGTGAGTCACATGGGAGCGCAAGAGTTGAATTCGGCAGTTGTGGCCCAGGTGGTGCCGCAGGGCTCTGTGATTTAGAACCAATGTTTCTTCCATTCCTTTACAGTCTCCATTAAAGTGCCTTTTGGCCATGAGACATTGGCCATCCACCACCTTCGGCTTCACGTTGAAGACCTTGAGCCACAGCCCGAAGTGGGGTTGGATAAGAAGGAAGGCCTCACACACGATGATGAACGCCGAGATGTTGAGGAGGGAGTTCGGGGATAGATCAGGGAAGTCTATCCTGTAGTAGAACATCAGCCCGCGGACAAAGGGGTGGAGTGGAAATCCTAACCCGCGGAGGAAATGAGGGATGAATAGTACCCTCTCGTTGGGCTTCGGCATGGGCACTATTTTTCCCTGGGTTGGAAGGCGGTGGGCGATTCCCTTCACCAGGTACAAGGCTGCCCGAAGCTCGGCGATGTCCTCCTCCAGGACGGAGGAGGCCATCCACTTGCCTTGACCTCCGGATCTGGACATGGTTGAGTGCTTGCTCGAGATGGAGAAGATGAGAACTTGGGCGCTGGAGCTGAAGAGTGGAAGGTCAGAGGAAGAGAGAAGGCATGGGTGAAGAAAAGGGATTCTTATCTCCTTATAAAGGCAGTAAATATTGAATGCCTCCCCACGCGCCTTAAAATTCACCTGCTCCAAAGGGTTGTGTAAACGGCGCAGTTGGGTTACCCACGCCCGTATTGATGATAATCCCGCAATAAGGGGACCCAATCTCTTCTTTGACAAGACGTGCCAATGGAAACCGCATCTCGAAACATGGGATGGCAGAAAAAACGGTTCGATATAGTGACCGGGCAGACGTGATGTCATGTTATAAAAAAGTTGTCAGCAGATTGGATTCGTGAAATATTATATTCTCTCTACGGTTGTGTGTGGTGTGAGTTACAGGTCCGGACACATCGGTACATCCGAAGACTGTTTGGGAGTTCGGAAGGAGGAACCCGCCTTGCAATGCCGAAGACAGATCTACGTGTCGGATACCTTGTCATTGAAGCCAGGTTCAGGGGCTACTGAGGGAGTCCTGGACTAAGGGCTCCTCAAATGTCCGGCCTATTAGCCATGGGCCAGACTGATGGGCTGTGAAGATACAAAGACCGAAGACTGCACCCGTGTCCAGATAGGACTCTCCTTGGTGTGGAAGTCAAGCTTGGCGACCGAATATGTAGATTCCTTTCTTTGTAACCGACCTTGTGTAACCCTAGATCCTCCAGGTGCTTATATAAACTAGAGGACTTAGTCCGGAGGAGGAAAGTTTCATTATCATAGACATACAAGCTAGACCTCTATGGTTTAGCCATTATGATCTCGAGGTAGATCAACTCTTGTAATAATCGTATTCATCAATATCAATCAAGGAGGATGTAGGGTATTACCTCCATAGAGAGGGCCCAAACCTGGGTAAACATCATGTCCCTTGTCTCCTGTTACCATCGACCTTAGATGCACAGTTCGGGACCCCCTACACGAGATCCGCCGGTTTTGACACCGACAGTGGCCCCTCCTTCCTTTCCCTCCTCAAGTGAGAAAGGAAAAGGGGGCGCGCCACCCTCCCCCGCTTTCCTCCCACACTCATACATGGCAGGGGGCCGCAACTTGTGGAAGGACCCCAAGTGGGACTCGGCCCCACTTGGGGCGCCTCTAGGCTGCATCCTCCCTCCCCACTTATATATATGTGGGAGAGGGGTCGCCTAGCACACTACAACATTGTCTTAGCCGTGTGTGGCACCCCTGTCCACCGTTTACACCCCCGGTCATATTTTCGTAGTGCTTAGGCAAAGCCCTACGGAGATCACTTCACCATCACCATCACCACACCGTCGTGCTGAAGGAACTCATCTACTACCTCGACGTCTTGTTGTATCAAGAAGGTGAGGGACGTCGCCAAGATGAATGTGTGCAGAACGCGAAGGTGTCGTCTATTCGGTACTTGATCGGTTGACGTGAGAAGAAGCTTGACTACATCAAACGCGTTGTCAAACGCTTCCGCTTACAGTCTACGAGGGTACGTAGACACACACTCTCCCCCTCTCGTTGCTATGCATCTCCTTGATAGATCTTGCATGTGCGTATGAATTTTTTATTTTCCATGCGGCTATAGGATAGATTATACCTGCTTCCAGAAGTTTTAATATTTCCGTTCTTACCACTTCCTTCATCTTCGGATTTAACCAACGTTGGTGATAACGGGTTTAACATCAGGTTCCATATTAATCTTTTGCTGACATAGAGTGGGACTAATGCCCTTTAAATCATCAAGAGTATATCCAATAGCAGCTCGGTGCTTCCTTAGAACTTTCAATAATCTTTCTTCTTCATGTTCTGAAAGGTTAGCACTAATAATAATAGGATATATCTTCTTCTCATCAAGATAAGCATATTTCAAAGTGTGTGGAAATTGTTTTAATTCAAACACATGATCACCTTTAGGTGGAGGAGGACCTCCTAGAGTTTCAATAGGCAAATTGTGTTTAAGCAGAGGACGTTGTTCAAAGAAAATCTTATCTATTTCATTTCTTTCATGCATATGTAAATCATTTTCATTGTCTAGCAGATATTGTTCTAGTGGATCGGTAGGAGACACAACAATAGAAGCAAGACCAATTATTTCATCCTCACTAGGCAATTCTTTTTTATGAGGTTTTCTAGTAAACTTGGAAAAATTAAACTCATGAGACTCATCACCAAAGCTAACACCAACAGTTTGTTTCTCACGATCTATTTTAGTATTAACGGTGTTCAAGAAACGTCTACCAAAGATAATGGGACAAAACTTATCTTGTGGGGAACCAAGAACAAGAAAATCAGTAGGGTGTTTTATTTGGGTTTTTTTAACATCTGTGCCCCTGGTTCCTTAGCACTACTCATTCATCCCCGCGCTCTTAACTTTTGCTCAATTTTCCCCACTCCCTTGCCAGAAACCCTCAGAACTAGTCACAACGGACGTTGCCGTCGGGTCAAATGCTTGACCGTTAACTCTGACGAGTGGGGCCACGCTGGACTATGTCATCTGTTGGACCTGAAAAGTGGGGCCGCATTGGGTGGTGTCACTGTTGGACCGTTTGGCGTGGTTTCGTTGGGTCATCCCTTGCATTAAACGCATGTGCGTGCCGCCAGGATAGAAGCCTGCTATGCATGCACCCAACAAAGCCTACCTCCATGCATCAATCGAGTCTTGATGCGCCGATGACACAATGCCACGATGCGTCGACCGATCTTGCATGCGCTGGCCGAGCCTACATGCGTTGATGTGTCCGCCACTATGCACTGACCGAGCAACTTTCTTGCGCGCTAGCCGCCACGGATGCAGCAACGGTCACTGCCGCTGGTTCCTCTCTTCTAGCTAGGCGGCTACATATTTGTGGCTTGTGTAAAACAGAGAAGTGTTCGTTATGGCTGGATGCACTAGGTGGTTACTAACAAGGGAATCCGACTAACAAAGCGAGCTCTCTAAGAAAACAATCAACAAATATGTAGTCCCAATATGTAGATAGGGCCAACAAGCCTATAGCACGATCAGATAGTTCAAACTAGGAATAACTTAATAATAGAATAGATAGAAAACTTAACAATAGAACTTAAGAAAATGTCCAACAAGCCCATAGCAACTCCAACATAGTTCAATTACAACTTAACATAACATAGACTAAAAAAGATAGAGGGTTTAGAACCCTAGCCGCCGCCTTCTCCACCTCGCTCCTCCTCCGGGCGCCCTTTTCACTGCTCCTCCAAGCGTTGTCGATGGGGTACGGAAGAGTGTGCGTGCGCGTCGTGGTGGGGAAGATATTGGTGCACTCCATGAACCTGTTGTGGGTGGTGAAAGCAATGAACTCGGAGCCACACCAAAACACCCGACCGAGAAGGTAGAAGGCGTCGAATGTGTTGGTAGAGTGGTCAAGGAGAGCAACCACCACCCGGTTTTGGATGACCTCCTCAACGCGGAACATCGTTGGAGATCCTCGCGGGAGGTGGTGGTAGCCGGACGCGAGGAAGAACTCGGTGAAGTTCCTTGCGGTCCTCAACCTTGATATTGCACACACACGTAGTGTGCGTACACGCCGGTAGGGTAGAGCCTCTCCGACACGGTGGGTGGGAAGCGGTAGGTTGGTCCGGTGTACTGAGGGATGTGCAGAAGAAGGACAAGGGGTCGAAGACCAAGAAGGGCAGATGGCAGAGGATGAGAGATGGAAGAGGGATGGCAGAGGCAGAGGGTGGCTTAAATAGCCATAGTGCTACATGTATTTGGCCGTGGCAATAACGGGGTCAAATGTGGAATAGTCCGTTTTCAAACCTGCGGCGGCAATGGGAGTGTTCACGTGTGAGAAACCGTGGTTTGAAGAGAAGAAGAAAAAGAAGGTAATTGCACGCATGGGAATCCGTGGGCATATGTCTTATATGAACAAAAAGAGACAATTTTTGAATAGTTTGTGGCCATTTTAAATGATAAAAATAAATTTGGCCCTTATAAGTTTGGTCATTTTGCATTTGTATAGAACAAAAAGAACTAAATTTTCTATGCAATGTCAACTATTGTGTAATTTCAAAAGATACACAAAAATAGAGCCAGCACGTTCACAAAAGATAGAGCAAACGATGCAAAAAAACAACGCAATTCGACGGCCCAATGCTACCTCTTGAGCATACGTTGGTTTTCCCATGAAGAGGAAAGGGTGATGCAGCAAAGTAGCGTAAGTATTTCCCTCAGTTTTTGAGAACCAAGGTATCAATCCAGTAGGAGACAACACACAAGTCACCTAGTACTTGCACAAACAATCAAGAACCTCACAACCAACACGATAAAGGGGTTGTCAATCCCTTCACGGTCACTTGCAAAAGTGAGATCTGATAAAGATAGTAAGATAAATATTTTTAGTATTTTTGATGTATGTATTGTAAAGTAAAGATTGCAAAATAGTAAATGAGATGCGATGTAAGTAAAAGAGATGCAATTTGATAAGAAAGAGACCCATGGGCCATAGGTTTCACCAGTGGCTTCTCTCATGATAGCATGTATTACGGTGGGTAAACAAATTACTGCCAAGCAATTGATAGAAAAGCGCATAGTTATGAAAATATCTAAGGCAATGATCATGAATATAGGCATCACGTCCGTGTCAAGTAGATCGAAATGACTCTTCATCTACTACTATTACTCCACACATTGACCGCTATCCAGCATGCATCTAGAGTATTAAGTTCATAAGAACAGAGTAACGCATTAAGCAAGATGACATGATGTAGAGGGATAAACTCAAGCAATATGACATAAACCCCATATTTTTATCCTCAATGGCAACAATACAATATGTGCCTTGCTGCCCCTATTGTCACTGGGAAAGGACACCACAAGATTGAACCCAAAGCTAAGCACTTCTCCCATTGCAAGAAAGATCAATCTAGTAGGCCAAACGAAACCGATAATTCGAAGAGACATGAAAAGATATCAAATCATGCATATAAGAATTCAGAGAAGAACCAAATAATATTCATAGATAATCAAGTTCATAAACCCAGAATTCATTGGATCTCGGCAAACACACCACAAAAGATTATTACATCGAATAGATCTCCAAGAACATCGAGGAGAACTTTGTATTGAAGATCAAAGAGAGAGAAGAAGCCATCTAGCTAATAACTATGGACCCGAAGGTCTGTGGTAAACTACTCACGCTTCATCGGAGAGGCTATGGTGTTGATGTAGAAGCCCTCCGTGATCGATTCCCCCTCCGGCAGATCACCGAAAAAGGCCCCAAGATGGGAACTCATGGGCACAGAAGGTTGCGGTGGTGGAAAAGTGGTTTCGTGGCTCCCCCTAATGTTTCTAGGGTATAAGGGTATATATAGGCAAAAGAAGTACGTCGGTGGATCTCCTTGGGGCCCACGAGGGTGGGGGCGCGCCTACCCCCCTGGGCGCGCCCTCCTACCTCTTGGCCGCCTTACGGAGTTCCATACTTCCCCTCCAAGTCTCCTGGTTTTCTTTCGGTCCAAGAAAGATCATCGCGAAGGCTTCATTCCATTTGGATTCCATTTGGTATTCCTTTTTTGCAAAACACTGAAATAGGCAAAAAGACAGAAACTGGCACTGGGCCTCCCGTTAATAGGTTAGTCCCAAAAATAATATAAAAGAGGATATTAAAGCCCATTAAACATCCAAAATAGATAATATAATAGCATGGAACAATAAAAATTATAGATACGTTGGAGACGTATCACCCAACCAGAGCTTGGTTTCCTTTTGGCCCAATAAAAACATTTTTTTCATGGATTCAATGGTGGGCGAGCAGCCGAGTACAACCAACAGGATCGCCTTTCGCGGATCGCCCCATGATCCAACGATGCGGAGTTGCCCTTGTGATCCAACGACGCGGAGCCTACACGCAGCCTGCCCACCGAATTCCTTCTAGAAGACCACATTTGAGGGCTGTCGCTTGGCGCCAAGGTATGATCGGACGACTACCGTTCGGAGCTAGGGTTAGGCGAAACCCCGCGGGGTTTTGAGGGGTTTTGAGCTGGTCAACAGGGTTTCAAAGGCTTTGACTAAGCATAACTAATTGAAAAAAAATCAAAAAAAAAATATGAAACCTTCACCGTTCGTCGTTTTATAAGACACACTAACAAGGAAAAATACTAAACTTGGTCTATGGTCATTTTCATGAAAAAAACCCTAGCTGGCACGATCGAGGTCAAATGAGCACCATTAATTTAAAAAATCAAAAAATATATAAAACTTGCGCACAATGTTGTCTTATGTGACATGTTACCAACCAAAAATCATAAACTTGGTCTATGGTCATTCTCATGAGAAAACCTTCACACATATGAGCTATCATGTACAAGATTTCATAGAGTTCAAGGAGAGGAGGTAGGGTTACCTTCTATTTTTGAAAAAGTTAGAAAAATCAAAAAAAATCACCAAAGCTTTATTTCAAAGTGAATAAGAAGGATCTGAACTTAGTTTTCCTTTTTCATATTTTAAACGTGTTTTTAATAGTTTTTGGGTTATAGCATATTTTTTCAAAACAAAATGTAAAAATATGAAGATTAATTCAAAAAGTAGTGAGACTTCGAATCTACACTATATAGATTGAATAGGTGTTAATAAAAAAACATTTGGCTCATTTGGAGTAGGTCCAAAAAAAACTTGGTTACAAATGGGCTGTTTACCCTAGCCTGGGAGCTCATTTGGAGCACATTTCTTAAATTCAAATTTCTTTGACCTCGTCTAAATCACCTCAAATTTTGTAGACATGATCTCCTACACAAACATAGATAGTTTGCCAAGGTTTTTTGCATTTGCTTGAATTTATACTATCCTATCGAATGTCAGTTCAAAACATCGGATAATGAAACATGCTGGTGGAAAAGAGCATGCATTTGATTTGATTAATAAACATGAGACAAATAATTAATATAATACGCCTTGATGATAAATGAAAAAGCAGCATGTCTGATCAGTGAAGCAACACTGAAACAACATGTGTGATCATTGCAACACCTAAACTAGCGAGAAAAAGCAGCATCTGTGATCATTGCAGCACCTAAACTCATAGTTCACAACATCTAAACAGAACTAACCACACACCACAGGCAAATTTAAGGACAAACAAATATAGATAGCATAACACATTACTAGCATCACCATATATTCAGTTCAACATACCATAAATAGCAGATTCAGTTTACCAAAAGTAACCCAAAAGATAAAGATAAAGATTCAGTTCATCATAGCATGACATCATCACATCACACCGGTGTCAGGGCCTTCGTGAGGGCAGCATGCTGCACCCTGATCATGTGGTCCTCGCTGCAAATCGCTACATCCTCGGGATGAGATAGAAGGTGATCGAAGCGGCCATCCTTTGGCTTTGGCTTGTTGGTGCAGTAGTGTCACAGCCCTAGAATTTGCTCGCCATTAGTTGCCTTAAAGCATCCATGCATCATGTTAACTTTTCAATTAAAGTTGAAATGGGGATGTTGAAACCCTAGCACTAAATGAATTCAACTAGGTTCAAATAAACAATATTTTCAATGAACCCAAAATGCCTTTGGAAATGTTCATGATTTTTGATAAAGGTGAAAACCTCTGCCAAAATGATAAATATATTTCTAGGTCATTTCTGGATTTTTCGATTAACTCATATTGTACTTGAATTGGGGCATTTAAATCCTATAAATATTTTAAATGCTCTAATAATTCTGAAACTAGTTGAGGGCTGTTGGGAATAATTTCAACAGTGCCCACAAATATTTTCAGGGTTTTTGGAAATGCTCTGGCATTTTTAATAAAGACAAAACAATTGCAGAAAATAGAAAACAGAAATAATTAATAAAAGAGAGAGAGAGAGAGGGTTTTTACCTGGCACTCACCTGGGCCTCACCTGTTTTGGCCCAGCCCACCACCTGGCGCTGCCAGTAGTCGTACAGCTCCCGCCAGTCGGACACCGCGCGTGCCGGTACGCGCCCGAGCCACCTCCTGCTTCCACCTCCCTCTTGCCCATAGGTTAGTGCCGCTTTGGGTTCACGACTAGCCATGTCGGCCCGGGTTCTCTGTCATATGGATGCTAGCGACACTGTCATATACGTGAGCCAAAAGGCGCAAACGGTCCCGGCCATGGTAAGGCGACACCCGTGAGAATACCGTGTGTGAGGCCGCAAAGTGATATGAGGTGTTACCGGCTAGATCGATGTGACTTGGAATCGGGGTCCTGACAAGTAGGGGCAGTGCAACTTCTTGATCTTGCGGTTGTAGAAGGAAGCAACTCCCTTGGCCTTGATCTTCTCCACCTCCTTCACTGTGAAGGATGCGACGTTGCCCTTGTACACATCATCTCCAGAATCATACTGCACACATGAATGAATTACATTAATACATTATAGATTCATATACACCATGTCAAACGAACTAAATGAACAATCTAAATTTCAAGTAGGCTTACCTCATATTCTGAGTCATCACTAAACTCTGGATCATACGGGTCATACTAGGCTAACTTCCTCTCCCCCCCCCAACCATCATCCTCCTGAATATACAATTACATCCATCACTAGTAAATACAGAAGCCAATTGAAAATTTAGATATGCACACATGACACATTGATCATAGGGCTAATATTACCCCAATATACTATGATCCTATTTGCATTTTCCATTGTCATGCACACACATTGAACAACAGAGCTAATATAACTACATAATGTGGACAAATTTATATACTAATGAATCAAGGAACCCATGAATCAAATAACTTCTTAATCAATGGATTCCATTTGGGCATATGAAATTCAAAACCCCAATCTGAGTAGCATTCAAAAACAAATCTAATAGGGACCCAATCTAATAAGCATACATGTGTGTAGCATTAAAAACCCCAATCTATGAGCATTAAAAACAAATCTAATAAGCATACATCTGTGTAGCATTGAAGCACACAGATCCCAATCTCTCATACAGATCTATCTAGCATTTTCCAACGAATTTATCCAACAAACCCTAGTACAAAAACCCCCATCCCCCCAATACAGAAAACCCCGACCATCCGTTAAACCAACTACTCTAACCATCTGTACTACCGTATGAATCACAATCTAACCAATGCAACTAACTCTACAAGCTAATCCCATATCCTAAATATTACAACTAACAAGCAAGTGACCCAGTGCAAATATCTCCTGCTCCTCGCCGACTGCGCCGCTCGACGCCGTCACCTTCTGCTCCGGCAGCGCTGAGGCGGAGCCCGCCACCTCCTTCTTCACATCCATAGCGGTTGCGAGTTTCCAGGCATTGCCGTGGACGCCGCCAACATCACGGTCACTGCGCCCTTCAGCTTCACTACATCTCCGGCCGCTGCGCCGGTGTCGCCATGAGCTTCAGCCATCAGACAGATGGAGGCGATGATGGTGAGGAAGAGGATGCGGTGGGGGAGAGCGAGACGGTGCAGTGGAGGTAGTGGAGGAGAGCGAGACGACACCGATGGGGGAGAGAAAGACGATGCGACAGGGAGTGGATTTGGGGGGAAACCCTGGGGGCAATGGTAGGGGCGATGCGCCACGAGGTGGTTCCGCCTCTTTATATGATGGGATGTTTCACGCATGTCCCATGGACACGTCCTACCCCATGACCGTGGTCAGTTGCATGCGCCCACGTATACGAATGCCACTGTACATTCAACATACAAAACCACTATACGTGTAAACGGTCAAAGATGGACTCGGCCCTATGCGGCCCCACTTGTCAGAGTTAACGGTCAAAGGCATTGACCCGACGACAACGTCTGTTGTAACATGTTCCGAGGGTTTCGGGCAAGGGAGTGGGAGTTGGGAAAAGTGAGCAAAAGTTAACAGAGTGGGGATGAATGAGTACAACTAACGAACCAGGAGCAGAGAAATAAAAATCCCATTTTATTTTCCCACACAAGACTTCAACATCTCTAACAATCCCAATTGGTGATATAGTATCTCTATTAGCAAGTTTTATAGTAACATCTATGTTTTCTATTTCAGCGGGTGCTATGTCATTCATAATCTCTTGATATAAGGTAAAGGGAATAGCACTCATGCTAGCACCTATGTCGCATAAACCATGGTAACAATGATCTCCTATTTTAACTGAGACAACGGGCATGCCAACAACAGGTCTATGTTTATCCGTTTTATTGGGTTTGGCAATTCTAGCAACTTCTTCACAAAAGTAAATAACATGTCCATCTATATTTTCTTCCATGAGATCCTTAACCATAGCAACACTAGGTTCTACTTTGATTTGTTCCTCAAGTTTAGGTGTCCCAATATAACTTTTGTTGACCAGAGTTGAAAATTTAGCATGTTCCTTGATCCTAATAGGGAAAGGTGGTTTTTCAATATAAGCAGTAGGAACAACTGGATCAACATTATAAATAATAGTTTCCTCCTTAGCTAGTACTAGTTCTTTAATTTCTTCTTTAATAGGTGGGTGATATTTAAACCACTTCTCCTTAAGGAGATCAACTTGAGTAGCAAATGATTAACAAAAGGAGGCTACTATCTTAGATTCAAGTCCATATTTAGTGCTAAACTTTTGAAAAGCATCGGTATTCATAAAAGATTTCACACAATCATACTTAAGCTTAATACCCGACTCTTTACCTTCACCGAGTTCCCAATCTTTAGAGTTGCATTTAATTATTTCTAAAATACCCCACCGGAATTCAATAGTCTTCTTCATAAATGAACCAGTACACAAAGTATGGAGCATGGATTGATCATCACGAGAAAGCCGAGCATAGAAGTTCTAAATAATAATTTCTCTTGAGAGCTCATGATTGGGGCATGAATATAACATTGACTTAAGCCTCCTCCAAGCTAGAGCGATACTTTCTCCTTCACGAGGCCAAAAATTATATATATATAATTCCGATCATGATGAACTAGATGCATAGGATATTTTTTTTGGTGAAACTCCAATTTCAATTGATTCCAATTCCAAGATCCAATATCATTGCATAGCCTATACCATGCCAATGCTTTTCCCTTCAAAATAAAGGGAAAACCTTCTTCTTAACTTCATCTTCGGGTAAACCTACAAGCTTAAACAATCCACAAATTTCTTCCACATGTATCAAGTGCATATCCAGATGTTTGGTTCCATCTCCCGCATAAGGATTAGCTAGCAGTTGTTCTATCATACCTGAAGGAATTTCATATTCAATAGTTTCAGTACATGCAGTAGGTTGAGGGGTAAGTAATTGCGGTTCCAATCGAGGTGAAGATACCCCAAACAAACCCCTCAAAGGATTATTTTACATAGTAACAAGTGACACTAAATTTCAGCATGTAGTAATAATTTTTCCTTACCAATTTACACTTACCAAGAGCGCTTCACTCCCCGGAAGCGGCGCCAGAAAATGGCCTTGATGACCCACAAGTATATCGGATTAATTGTAGCCTTTTCGATAAGTAAGAGTGTCGAACCCAACGAGGAGCGGAAGGAAATGACAAGTGGTTTTCAGCAAGGTAATGTCTGCAAGTGCTAAAATTGTAAGTAAGAGAGTAGTTTGATAGAAAGATAATTTGTAATGAGGAAGTAATGATAGTAGTAGAAAAAGTGCAGCAAGGTAGCCCAATCCTTTTGAGGCAAAGGACAGGCCAAAACAGTCTCTTATAATAAGCAAAGCGTTCTTGAGGGTACATGGGAATTTCATCTAGTCACTTTCATCATATTGATTGGATTCGTGTTCACTACTTTGATAATTTGATATGTGGGTGGACCGGTTCTTAGGTGTTGTTCTTACTTGAACAAACCTCCTACTTATGATTAACCCCCTCGCAAGCATCCGCAACTACGAGAAAAGTATCAAGAATAAATTGTAACTATAGCATTAATTTTTGGATCCAGTCTGTCCCTTACGGAATAGCCCGTAAACTAGGGTTTAAGCTTCTGTCACTCTCGCAACCCATCATCTAATAACTACTCCACAATGAATTCCCTTAGGCCCAAATATGGTGAAGTTTCATGTAGTCGACATTCACATGACTCCACTAAGGGAATCACAACATACATACTATCAAAATATCAAACACATATCAAGTTCACATGATTACTTGCAACATGATTTCTCCCGTAACCTCATGAACAAAAGTAACTACTCACAAGTGATAAGCATGCTCAAGATCAGAGGGGTATTAAATAGCATAATGGATCTGAACATATAATCTTCCACCAAATAAACCATATAGTAATCAACTACAAGATGTAATCAACACTAGTAGTCACCCACAAACACCAATCTATAGTTCGGGTACAAAGATTGAATACAAGAGATGAACTAGGGTTTGAGAGGAGATGGTGATGTTGAAGATGTTGATGGAGATTTCCCTCCCCAAGATGGGAGAGTTGTTGGCGATGATGATGACGATGATTTCCCCCTCCGAGAGGGAAGTTCCCCTGGCGGAATCGCTCCACCGGAGGGCAAAAGTGATCCTACCCAAATTCCGCCTCGAGACGACGACGCTCCTCCCGATAGTCTTCTCCTTATTTTTTTCTAGGTCAAAATGACTTATTTACCAGAAGATGGGCACGGAGGTGGCCCGAGGAGGGCACAACCCACCAGGGCACGCCTGGGCTCCCTAGCGTGCCCATGTGGGTTGTGCCCACCTGGTGGGCCCACTCTGGTACTTATCGGCTCCAATATTTCTTATATATTTCATAAAAATTCCCCGTAAAGTTTCAGCTCATTTGGAGTTGTGCAGAATAGGTAGCCTGATGTAACTTTTTCAGGTCCGGATTTCCAGCTGCCAGAATTCTTCCTCTTTTGTGTGTACCTTGCATATTATGAGGGAAAAGGCATTAGAATTACTCCAGAAAGCATTATTATGCATGAACACAGCAGGTAAACATGATGCAAAATGGACGTATCAAGTCTCATCCTGACTTGTGGGAGAATCATAGCCTCCATCATCCTTTCCTCACATGGGAAAATGTTCTAATAATGATGATCATCACAGTTTTATTTACGTACAACTCAAGAATTACAACTCAATACTAGAATAAAGATATGACTCTATATGAATGCCTCCAGCGGTGTACCGGGATGTGCAATGATCTAGCGTGACATGTATAAAAAATATATGAACGGTGGCCAAGACACAAATATTATGTCAACTATATGATCACGCAAAGAAATATGACAATGATGGTATGTGTCATAATAAACGGAACGGTGGAAGTTGCATGACAATATATCTCGGAATGGCTATGGAAATGCCATAATAGGTAGGTATGGTGGCTGTTTTGAGGAAGGGAAAATGGTGGGTTTAATGCACTGGCGAAAGTTGGCGGTACTAGAGAGGCTAGCAATGGTGGAAGGGTGAGAGTGTGTATAACCCATGGACTCCACATTAGTCATAAAGAACTAATACGCATGCTCCTAGAGGAGAGGTTGGTAGGAGTTAACCATCGCGTGCTCCGGACCTCCACACAAAGGATGACAATCAATAATAAATCATGCTCCAACTTCATCGCATAACGATAGATGCTACCTCTTGAGCTTGTGTTGGTTTTTTCCTTGAAGAGGAAAGGGTGATGCAGCAAAGTAGCGTAAGTATTTTCCTAAGTTTTGAGAACCAAGGTATCAATCCAGTAGGATACTACGCAACAAGCCACCGAATACCTGCACAAACAAACACCAACTTGCAACCAACGCGACAAAAGGGTTGTCAATCCCTTAACGGTTATTCGCAAAGTGAGATCTGATAGAGATGGATAAATGGTAAAGTAATATTTTTGGTATTTTTTATTTATGGAACGGAAAGTAAAGATTGCAAAGTAAGGGAACGGTGACAGAAATTGGCAAGTTGACGATAAACTAATATGATGTAAAATAGACCCGGGGGCCATAGGTTTCACTAGATGCTTCTCTCAAGATAGAAATTATTATGATGGGTGAACAAATTACTGCCGAGCAATTGATAGAAAAGCATAAATTTATGACGATATCTCAGGCAATGATCATGAATATAGGAATCACGTCCATGTCAAGCAGACTGAGACGATTCTGCATCTACTACTATTACTCCACACATCGACCGCTATCTAGCATGCATCTAGAGTATTAAGTTCATAAGAACAGAGTAACGCCTTAAGAAAGATGACATGATGTAGAGGGATTAAATCAAGCATTATGATGAAAACCTCATCTTGTTATCCTCGATGGGAACAATACAATACGTGTCGGTTCCCCTTCTATCAATAGGATCGATCACCGTAAGATTGAACCCAAAGCTAAGCACTTTTCCCATTGCAAGAAAAACCAATCTAATTGGCCAAACCAAATCGATAGTTCCAAGAGACTTGCAAGATATCAAATCATGCACATAAGAATTCAGAGAAGATTCAAATAATATTCATAGATAAGCTGATCATAAATCCACAATTCATCGGATCTCGGCAAACACACCGCAAAAGAGTATTACATCGAATAGATCTCCAAGAACATCGAGGAGAAGGTTGCGGCAGTGGAAAAGTGGTTTCGTGGATCCCCTGGATGTTTTTGGGGTATAAGAGTATATATAGGAGGAAGAATTAGGCCAGGAGAGCTACGAGGGGCCCACAAGGTCAGGGGGCACGCCCCACCCCCTGGGCACGCCCTCCACCCTTGTGACCACCTCGAGGCTCCTCTGACTTGCACTCCAAGTCTCCTGGTCCAAGAAAAATCACCGCGTAAGTTTTATTCTGTTTGGTATTCCTTTTCTGTGAAACTCTAAAACAAGGAAAAAAACAGAAACTGGCACTGGGCTCTAGGTTAATAGGTTAGTCCAAAAAATCATATAAAATAGCATATTGGTGCATATAAAACATCCAAAACAGATAATATAATAGCATGGAACAATAAAAAATTATAGATACGTTGGAGACGTATCAATAGACCATATGTGCATGCTTCAGAAATCACGAACTTTAACACAAGTATTTCTACTAATCCACAATTGCTCTCTAGCATGACTCTATTATCACCACCTTTATATCTCAAAACAAATGCAAGGAATCAAACTTCTCATATATTCAATGCTCTTTATGAAAGTTTTTATTATATCCCTCTTGGATTCCCATCATATTAGGACCAAATTCATAACCTAAGTAAATTTCCATACTATTTTTAAGACTCTCAAAATAATATAAGTGAAGCATGAGAGTTCATCAATTTCTACAAAATAAAACCACCACCGTGCTCTAAAAATATATAAGTGAAGCACTAGAGCAACTGCCTAGCTCAAAACATATAAGTGAATCACATAGAGTATTCTAATAAATTCACGATTAATGTGTGTCCCTCTAATAATATGTGTACAACAAGGATGATTGTGGCAAACTAAATGTCAAAGAATCATATAATACAAGACGCTCCAAGCAAAACACATATCATGTGGTGAATAAAAATATAGCCTCAAGTAATTTTACCGATGGATTGAAGACAAAAGAGGGGATGCCATCTGGGGCATCCCCAAGCTTAGATGCTTGGTTGTCCTTGAGTGTTACCTTGGTGTGCCTTGGTCATCCCCAAGCTTAGGCTCTTGCCACTCCTTATTCCGTAGTCCATCAAATCTTTACCCAAAACTTGAAACCTTCACAACACAAAACTCAATAGAAAACTGATAAGTTCTATTGGTATAATAAAGCAAATCACCACTTTAGGTAATGTTGTGAACTCATTATAAATTTATATTTGTATTGTATCTACTGTATTCCAACTTCTCCAGGGTTCATACCCCCCGACACTACCCATAGATTCATCAAAATAAGCAAACAACACAATGAAAATAGAATCTGTCAAAAACAGAATAGTCTGTAGTAATCTGGAAATTTCGTGTGCTTCTGTAACTCCAAAAATTCCAAAAAACTATACAATCTAGGAAATTTGTATATAAATCTTGTGTAAAAAATTCAGAATTTTATCATGCTCCAGTTAATTTTAAAAATTCTGCTACTGGGCGCAAAAGTTTTTGATTTTCAGCAAAATCAAATCAACTATCACCATGGACCATCCCAAAGGTCTTACTTGGCACAAACACTAATTAAACACTAAAACACAATTACTACAGAAGTAATATTGTGTATTTATTTAAAAATGGAAGCAAAAGCAAAAAACACAAAAAAAATTGGGTTGCCTCCCAACAAGCGCTTTTGTTTTATGCCCCTAGCTAGGCATTATGATTTCAATGGTGCTCACATAAAAGATAAGAATTGAAACACAACGAGAGCATCATGAAGCATATGACTAGCTCATTTAAGCCTAACCCACTACCTATGCATAGGGATTTTGTGAGCAAACAATTTATGGGAGCAAGAATCAACTAGCATAGGAAGGTAAAACAAGCAAAACTTCAAGATTTTCAACACATAGAGAGAAAACTTTGTTGAGATATGTAAAACCATATGTTCCTCTCTCATAATAATTTTTAGTAGCATCATGAATGGATTCAACAATATATCTATCAAAGCATTCTTTCCATGATCCACAAGCATAGAAATTTTATTACTCTCCACATAAGAAAATTTCTTCTCATGAATAGTAGTGGAAGCAAACTCAACAAAATAACTATCATGTGACACTTGATTGACATAATCAGTATGAGCATTAATGTCATGATGACAAATTTCATGGTTATCATTACTCTTTATAGCATACATGTCATCACATTAATCATCATAGATAGCAACTTTGTTATCATAGTCAATTGAAACATCTTCCAAAGTAGTGGCTTAATCAATAAATAAAGTCATGACCTCTCCAAATCCACTTTTATCATTGTAAAAAGATTCAACACCCTAAAAATAGTGGGATCATTACCTAGAGTTGGCACTCTTCCAAACCCACATTCATCACTATAATCATCATAAATAGGGGGCATGCTATCATCATAATAAATTTTCTCATCAAAACTTGGGGGACTAGAAATATCATCTTCATCAAATATAGCATCCCCAAGCTTATGGCTTTGCATATCATTAGCATCATCGATATTCAAAGAATTCATACCAACAACATTGCAATCATGCTCATCATTCAGGGATTTTATGCCAAACATATTACTGAACTCTTCTTCTATCAATTGAGCATAATTTTCCTTTCCATTATTTTCATGAAAGACATTATAAAGACGAATAATATGAGGGAACCTCACTTCCATTTTTTCTAGTTTTCTTTTATAAGACAAACAAGTGATAAAACAGGAAACAAAAAGATTCAATTGCAAGATCTAAAGATATACCTTCAAGCACTCACCTCTTCGGCAATGGCGCCAGAAAAGATCTTGGTGTCTACTACGCAACCTTCTTCTTATAGACTCATGTTGGGCCTCCAAGCGCAGAGTTTTGTAGGACAATGACAAATTTCCCTCAAGTGGATGACCTAAGGTTTATCAATCCGTGGGAGGGGTAGGATGAAGATGATCTCTCCCAAATAACCCTGCAACCAAATAACAAAGAGTCTCTTATGTCCCCAACACACCCAATACAATGGTAAATTGTATAGGTGCACTAGTTCGATGAAGAGATGGTGATACAAGTGTAATATGGATAGTAGATATTGGTTTTTGTAATCTGAAAATATAAAAACAGCAAGGTAGCAAGTAGTAAAAGTGAGCAAATACGGTATTGCAATGCTTGAAAACAAGGCCTAGGGTTCATACTTTCACTAGTGCAAAGTCTCTCAACAATGATAACATAACTAAATCATATGGGAATCCCTCAACGTGTGACAAAGAGTCACTCCAAAGTTCCTAACACAGAGAACATAAGATGAAATTTCTTGTAGGGTACGAAACCACCTCAAAGTTATTTCTTTGATCAATCTTTTGAGTTATTCCTATAAGTGTCACAAACAGCCCTAGAGTTCGTACTAAAATAACACCATATGACACATATCAATCAACCCTAATGTCACCTCGATACTCCAATGTCCACCACAAGTATCCGTAGGTCAATTATACGATATGCATCAAACAACTTCAGATTCAAAATATTCAATCCAACACAAAGAACCTCAAAGAGTGACCCAAGATTTTTACCGGAGAAACAAGGATGAAAACATGCATCAACCCCTTAGCATAGATTACCCCAATGTCACCTCGGGAATCCACGAGTTGAGTGCAAAAACATACATCAAGTGAATCAATAGAACACCCCAATATCACCACAGGCATCCCACGCAAGACATACATCAAGTGTTCTCAAATCCATAAAAGTGTGCAATCTGATAATAGTGAAACCTCAAAGGTAAAACTCAATTCATCACAATAATATAGAGAGGGAGAAACACCATATGATCCAACTATAGTAACAAAGCTCGCGGTACATCAAGATTGTACCAAATCAACATAACACGAGAGAGAGAGAGAGAGAGAGAGAGAGAGAGAGATCAAACACATAGCTACTAGTACATACCCTTAGCCCCGAGGGTGAACTACTCCCTCCTCATCATGGTGGCCACTGGGATGATGAAGATGGCCTCCGATGATGTTTCCCCCCTACGGCAGGGTGCCGGAACAGGCTCCCGATTGGTTTTTCGTGGCTACAGAGGCTTGAAGTGACAGAACTTCTGATCTAGGGCTCTTTTCGGGGGGTTTGGTATTTATAGAAATTTTGGCGTTGGTCTCACATCAAGCGGGTGCCCGAGGGGCCCACAAGCTCAGAGGGCGCACCTTGGGGGTGCCCCCCAGAATTGTGGCCTCCTCGGTCACCTCCTGGTCCAACTTTGGTGCTTCGGGGGTCTCTTTTGGTCCATAAAAATCACCGTAAACATTCAGCCCATTCCGAGAACTTTTATTTCTGCACAAAAAATGACACCATGGTAGTTCTGCTGAAAACAACATCAGTCCGAGTTAGTTCTAATAAAATCATACCAAAACTGTCGAGGATATAGCCCGCAGTATGACCCGGACGGACTTGGCGACTCACTGGTGACCCACCTAGACTTGGCGACTCACGAAGTGACCCGCCCGGATCTCTTGACACACTAATGACCCGGCTGAGCCAGGCGACTCATTGATGACCCGGCAGGAAGGTCAGAGGAGCGACAAGACCCGAAGGCCCAGAAGGCTCAAGGCCCAGAAGGCCGGCTCATGTTATGGTAGGCCGGCTTAAGAGGAAATACATGAGTATTCCCAATAAAGGAAGCAAGACTAGGATTCTACTTGTAATAGAATAGTACTAATCCTACTAGGAATCCGCATGTAACCCTTCCCTCCAACTTATATAAGGAGGGATAGGGCACCCCAAGAGGGACAAGTTTTCACAAGCTTAGACAGACAGGTCAATAGCTCTCGAGACAGAGGTAGCGAAAGAGCACCATGGTAATCATGAGCACCATGATCAATATCAATGAAGCAAGATGTAGGCTTTTACCTCCACCGTGAGGGGTCGGACCTGGGTAAAAACCTCGCGTCTCTCGTCCCACTCAACCCCTCCCAAGCTACCGCATAGATGCGTTGGCCTCACTGAAGGAAATATGCCCTAGAGGCAATAATAAAGTTGTTGTTTATATTTCATTATATCATGATAAATGTTTATTATTCATGCTAGAATTGTATTAACCGGAAACAAAGTACATGTGTGAATACATAGACAAACAGAGTGTCCCTAGTATGCCTCTATTAGACTTGGTTAAGTTTCCTAGCCATGGACATGTGTTGTCATTTGATGAATGAGATCACATCATTAGAGAATGATGTGATGGACAAGACCCATCCGTTAGCTTAGCACTTTGATCGTTTAGTTTATTGCTATTGCTTTCTTCATGACTTATACATGTTCCTATGACTACAAGATTATGCAACTCCCGAATACCTTAGTGTGCTATCAAACGTCACAATGTAACTGGGTGATTATAAAGATGCTTTATAGGTGTCTCCGATGGTGTTTGTTGAGTTGGCATAGATCGATATTAGGATTCGTCACTCCGTGTTTCGGAGAGGTGTCTCTGGGCCCTCTCGGTAATGCTCATCACTATAAACCTTGCAAGCAAAGTGACTAATGAGTTAGTTGCGGAATGATGCATTACGGAACGAGTAAAGAGACTTGCCGGTAACGAGATTGAACTAGGTATTGAGATACCGACGATTGAATCTCGGGCAAGTAACATATCGATGACAAAGGGAACAACGTATGTTGTTGTGCGGTTTGACCGATAAAGATCTTCGTAGAATATGTAGGAACCAATATGAGCATCCAGGTTACGCTATTGGTTATTGACCAGAGATGTGTCTCGGTCATGTCTACATAGTTCTTGAACCCATAGGGTCCGCATGCTTAACGTTCGATGACGATTCATATTATGAGTTTATGCGATTTGATGTATACCGAAGGTTGTTCGGAGTCCCGGATGAGATCACGGACATGACGAGGAGTCTCGAAATGGTCGAGACATAAAGATTGGTATATTGGACCATGTTATTCGGACACCGGAAGTGTTCCGGATAGTTTCGGATAAAACCGGAGTGTCGGAGGGGTTACCAGAACCTCCCGGGGGATGTAATGGGCCTTTGTGGGTTTTAGGGGAGAGAGAGGGAAGCAGCCAGGAGGTCCCCCCCCCCAAGGGGAGTCCGAATAGGACTAGGGGAGGGGGGCGATGCCCCTCTTTCCCTTTCCCTCTCCCTCTCCCTCTCCTTCCTTCTTCTCCTACTTGGACTAGGAAAGGGGGAGCCGATTCCTACTTGGAGTAGGACTCCCTCCCTTGGGCGCGCCCCCTAGGGTCGGCCGGCCTCCTCCCCCTCCTTTATATACGGGGGAGGGGGCACCCCATAGACACACAAGTTGATCTTTTAGCCGTGTGCGGTGCCCCCCCTCCATAGAGGCGAAGCCCCGCGTCGGTAAGTTCATCATCACCGTCAACACGCCGTTGTGCTGACGGAACTCACCCTCGACCTTAGCTGGATCAAGAGTACGAGGGACGTCACTGAGCAGAACGTGTGCTGATCGCGGAGGTGCCGTGCATTCGGTACTTGGATCGCTTGGATCGTGAAGACGTTCGACTACATCAACCGCATTACTAAACACTTCCGCTTCCGGTCTACGAGGGTACGTAGACACACTCTCCCCTCTCGGTGCTATAAATCTCCTAGATAGATCTTGCGTGATCGTAGGTAAATTTTTAAAAATACTGCGTTCCCCAACACTCACGACTAAGTCCTTTTCACGAGGACTTCTGCCGTGACAAATCCACGACAAAAACCATATAAAATTGTTGCAAACATGGCATGAATACTTCATAAATTATAGATACGTTGGAGATGTATCAACGATTCAACCAACCTAAGACTCAACGTGAGAGATAGAGGAATGTCATCTCACATGGATAAAAATGTGGAGTGTAATCATGTCGATCTCATCTGGTCTTTAAAATTATTGTCTCTTGAGAAAATGACGGGGTCTGGTTTCCATCCTCCCTCGCACCTTCAAATTTAGCATGTATATATGGTCTCACATGGATAAAAATGTTGAGTGTGATCATGTCAAGGTCATCTAGTGTTGTCATGCTCCAAATATGGTCAATATTTTTTACTTGGTTACTATTTGAGGAAATATTATCCAAGAAAAATATGTTCGACAAGCACCTCAAGCCACCGCCTATCAGAGGTACTCTGCTCCTTCCGAAGACATAAATGACCTCTTCATTAAATGTCTGAAAGTCATGCGGATTTGGTAACAACTCACGCCTACTTGCTTCCGAGGCTTATGGGTTATTGCCATGCCAAAATCTACCTCAAAAACTTCATTTAGCCAGAGTTGCGTGCATGTGACTTTCACACGACGAATTTTCTTTGGTCTTTCTCGTGGCATAGAAAAAATAGGTGCAAGAGTGGATGGAAGAAGTGTGGAGCGAAACTGAAAACCTTTCTTTTTTTAATAGGAAGAGATAGATATAGATATAGATATAGATATAGATATAGAGATATTTTTAAGACACATCCATAAAGTTGTCATTCCATGTTTACCACTAAGTAAGTTTGCTACTAAGACAACTTCGCATAAAAAATATGACACCTGTGAAATAAAAAAAACATCAAAGCTTAACCTCATTGAAACAAAGCGGACCATGGAGATGCCCAAAAAATGGTTTGAGAGATATATCGTTTTGAAGCTTAAAGAATAACATTTCAAGTGCCAACGTCATTGATTTTGTCATTATACGTTTGTCCCTTTAAAATTAGCATGTATGGCCTCACATGGAATAAATATGTGAACTGTGATCATTCTAGCGTTGTCATGCTCCAAATATGGTGAATAATTTTTGCTTGGTTACTGTTCGAGAAACGATTAAACAAAGAAAAATATGTTTGACAAGCACCTCAAGCCGCTGCCTATCAGACGTACTGCACTCCTTCCGAAGACACAAATCACCTATCCATCAACCGTCCGAAAGCCATGAGGATTTAGCAACAACTCATACCTACATGCTTCCAGGGCTTATGGGTTATTACCACGCCAAAAGGAACCTCAAAAACTTCATTTAGCCAGAGGTGCATGCATGGGACTTTCACACGACAAATTTTCTTTGGTCTTTCTCGTGGTATATAAAAAAATAGAGGTGCGAGGGAGGATGGAAGAAGTGCGAAGCGGAATGGAAAATCTTTCTTTCTTTAGATAGGAAGATATATATATATATACATAAACACTATTCTGATCACGGGATCAGAATAAAATTCTGATCACAACCTGAACTGCCTTAGTAACGCGCCTGAACTTCCCTCTGTACGAACCCGACCTTCGGGTTATCTTCGCAACCGTGGCTTCCCCCGCGAATTATTCCGGTCGGTAGTGTTGTGTGGGATGTGACTGTAATCCAGATACTCATACCTGCATCTAAATGCTCATTTTGATTCGTAATTTTGCATTTTGGCAGATTCACTCTCGGGGCGGATGAACTCGTGTCTGTTTATAAGTTTAACGCATTCAGTGGATGTTCTGGAACCTCTAACATGATGGTAATTTGGTTTAAGTACGAGTTTCGTGGGCAATTTGTCGTTAATTTCAACGGATTTGATTTGAGGCTCTGTGTTCTTCATCCGCGGGAGTGGTTCCACCGCTTATGTAGATTTGTTATTTTTATTTGAGTATAGAGGGCGGATTTGATTGCAGTAGTGAGATTGGACCGTTCATGCGTTGTTAATTCCATCGGGAAGGCGAATACACCGCTGAAATCGGATGATTGGATCTCGTGTCCGCCGGTGCTGGTTTTCGGTTCTTCAATGAGATAGCTTGGTTGATTTATCGTTTTGATGTTAGGGCGCAATAGGATATTGTTCGAGGTCGTGGCCTGAGAAGGTGTAGTCAAACCAAGGGATTAAATCTGAAAAGCAAATTCGATAATGCATTTTTTCAGTGATTCTACTGTCTGTGTTATAGAGTTTGGACTTCTGCACCTTTTGTGCTTGAACTTCCGTTATGAAGGATTTTCGCCACATCAACGGGTGCAGGTGCAACAGCAGGTACTAGTTGTTTTTCAAACGCTTTGATGGTTGCTACTTACTCGAGTTTCAGGGTACACCGATCTGATCACCATGAGCGTGGACCTGCTGCTCGTTCATCTTGCTGAACTGTTGTGCTCCATTGTTGTTGTCTTTTATCATGAGCGTGGACCTGCTTCTCGTTCATCTTGCTGGACTGTTGTGTTCCATTGTTGTTTTTCACCTTAAGAAAAAGTACAAGACGCAATCTTATGTGGTGGGTTCGATTGTTTTGCGCAGAAACTTTAGTATTCAGATAAGAGTTAGAAGTATGCGTTGCTCTTGTCAAGATTTAAATCCTTCACAGCTTAAAAAGTATCTTGAGTGAGAAAACGTGTGAAGTAAAACTGACGACACAAGTGACCCGTGTGTCTGAGGCGACGCGCACGTGGGCTAGTTGAATATACTGAAAAAGACGCCAGGCAGCAGACACAAACTCCGTAGCTCGTTTTCTCCCTTGTCTTCAGTCAGCACATCCCCTGTTGTTGAAGATACAGTTAATTTTGGTTCGTGACTCCCAAAAGATTTGTCACGATTTTGCGCCAAATTTAACTTTAGTTTAGAAAGTAGATTTACAAGTGTACTTTGCTCCGGTCGATATTTAAAAACCTTCATAACCACAGCTTACGAGTATCTTGAGTGAGAAACCGTGTGGCCGGGGGTGAAGTAAAACTAACACCGCACGTCAGACACAACTGGCCTGTGTGTCTGAGGCGGCGCGTGGGCTGGCTGGGTGCATACTGAAACTGACGCCCGACGGCAGACACAAGCTCCACTGCGTCTGGCACCATGCGTAACTCGTTTTCTCCCTTGTATCTTCATTCTGCAATCATTCCTGGTGCCGCGACTGCGAGCATCCACAAGGCATCCTAGAAGAATCAACTTGTTCACCTCTTGGATGTTACTCCGGCCCGGTTGTTCAAGATTCAGTTTAAATTTGGTTCGTGATTCCCACAGGTTTTTCCAGGATTTTAAACTTTAAGTAGAGTTGAAAGTGTGCTCGATCAGGTTGAATTTGAAATCCTTCATAACGAAAGTTTACAAGTATCTTAATTTAGGAGCCGTGCTCGTAAAACTTCAGACACAAGTGGCCCGTGTGTCTGAGCCGAGCCGATGCGTGTATCACTATCACTGGCACTATGTAATTTATCAAACAGTGGTAGAACTTCAGTTTGTGTTTAACGTGAACTTACAAGGTTTTTGCTTCTGTGTAATTTGTCTTTTCTACATGTTCATTTGATGTTTTTCCAAACGCCGAACTTCTGTGTTTTTACAACTTGAACTTACCTTTATTTAGAACATTTTATTAGTTAACTTACGCCTTGTGCATTTTGTTTCTTCGACACTAAACATTATTATTCCTCATGTGCTTCTTTCTTGGTTTTTTATGTCACAGCAAAAAATTTCTTGAATGGAGGTTCATCTTTTTGACATTGATATTCCAGGACAGATTACATTCCAGAAATCAAAAACCCTTAGTAGATTTCTTCTACAATTTTGTAGTAACTAGTGTGTAAGTGTGGAGCTGGATCACAAGCACTATCTTTAGTAGGATCTGGACTTCTTTTTTATTAATGGTTGAACTTCTGGTTTTGGAGATTTGCACTCCATATTGGAAGGCGAAGGTGCATGATGCTCTATATTTTGTTTGTTTTGGTTTTATTTGTAATTTTTAATTCTCTAGATGTTCTTTTTAGACTTTTGTCTCGTGAGAAATCATGGGATTAGCCCAAGTATGGGCCGAGACAGGAACGATCCGGAGCGGGCGACGACACGGCGTGCCGCGTCGTCGCATGCGGAGGCGAGTCCGTCACATCCGTGACCCCACTATCTATCTTTAGGGTTTTTAGGGTTTAGGGTGCGTGCGGTGGGGGTGGAAACAGAATAACCGCATTGCGTCCTGTCAAATCCTAGCACGCAGCAATGCGGTAGCGTGAGGCCGAGCAGGAGGGGAGGAGGGTCGGGACACCCCCCCTCCCCTCCCCCTGCGAGGCCGAGACAGGAACGAGTTGGAGCAGGCGACGACACGGCGTGCCGCGTCATCGCATGCGGAGGCGAGTCCGTCACATCCGTGACCCCACTATCTATCTTAGGGTTTTTAGGGTTTAGGGTGCGTGCGGTGGGGGTGGAAACAGAATAACCGCATTGCGTCCTGTCAAATCCTAGCGCGCAGCAATGCGGTAGCGCGAGGCCGAGCAGGGGGGAGGGGGGTCGGGACCGCCCCCCTCCCCTCCCCCTGCGAGGCCGAGACAGGAACGAGCCGGAGCAGGCGACGACGCGGCGTGCCGCGCCGTCGCATGCGGAGGCGAGTCCGTCACATCCATGACCCCACTATCTATCTTAGGGTTTTTAGGGTTTAGGGTGCGTGCGGTGGGGGTGGAAACAGAATAACCGCATTGCGTCCTGTCAAATCCTAGCGCGCAGCAATGCGGTAGCGCGAGGCCGAGCAGGGGAGAGGGGGGTCGGGACCCCCCCCCCTTCCCTCCCCCTGCGAGGCCAAGACAGGAACGAGCCAGAGCAGGCAACGATGCGGCGTGCCGCGTCGTCGCATGCGGAGGCGAGTCCGTCACATCCGTGACCCCACTATCTATCTTAGGGTTTTCAGGGTTTAGGGTGCGTGCGGTGGGGGTGGAAACAAAATAACCGCATTGTGTCTTGTCAAATCCTAGCGCGCAGCAATGCGGTAGTGCGAGGCCGAGCAGGGGGGTCGGGACCCCCCCTCCCCTCCCCCTGCGAGGCCGAGATAGGAACGAGCCGGAGCAGGCGACGACGCGGCGTGCCGCGTCGTCACATGCGGAGGCGAGTCCGTCACATCCGTGACCCCACTATCTATCTTAGCGTTTTTAGGGTTTAGGGTTTAGGGTTAGATATGAACTTCATCTGTTTTTGTACTTGAACTTCTTCTTTTTGTTTCTTAGGGTTTATTTATTCTTATGCCGTTACTTCTTTTATTAGAGTACTTGAACTTCTGTTCTTTGTTTTTTGAACTTCTTTCTGTTGTTTTTTTAGGTGCATATTTATGTATGTATTTTTCTTCCTTTGATAGTGCATTTGCCATCTTTTTTTGGTTTTAAGGATATCAGCAGTGTTGTTGTGTGAAGTTATCTCATTATAATAGATGCATTCAAATTGTGCATTCATTTATCTATAGATGTATTTACTTTTTTAGCTGTTGGGGGGGTAAAACTGTAAATTCAGTGGCGCTGCAATTCCGACGACAGATAGGCATTAAGTGAGCATCTCCCTCGTCACCACGTGTCAGAAAACCCCTCTCCCCTGTCGCTCGCTCTATTCCCCCTCTCCGTCGCTCCGCTGCCTTCCTCGCCTCCAACTCCCCCCGATTTCTCCACCCCTGTCCCCTGCCCTCGTGCTGGAGTAACCGGCGTAGGCCCCCGCTTCTATTTCTCCCCCACGCCCCGCTCCCCCTCGCCCAGCCCGCTCTATTCTCCTCTGAAGCGAGGGCGGCAACTGCCTGCGCGGTTGCAAGGTGCGCGTGGCGTCGTGGGGAGTGGAAGAACCGCCGCGGATTCGTGTGTGCAGGGGTTGTTTCGAGAGGTACAAATGCTGCCCCCCTCCCTAATGCTTGCTTTTAATTTCGCCAGATCTGTCGAGTCCGCCTCCTGCTCTCGCGTCCGCGTCCTACCCCCTTCTTCTGATGGTTTGATGGGAGATTAGGTGGGGTTCTTGTGCGTGTGGTGGGTGGATTCCATTCTCCCGTGGTCAGATTTGTCTATGAGATGCTTGTGTGTGCTATTTCTCCATTCAGAGTTGATTGGATTTCATTTCCCCTTTGGTGATTTCAGCATTCAGATGCATGTGAGAGAGGGTGTGGTGTGATGGTTCATGCTGAATCTGATGTATCTAATTGTCTTAGTATTGTTGATTTCGAAGTCTAGATTGTGTCTGTCACATGCTAGTTAGTTTCTGGATTCTTTTTTTGTTTGTGCTTGCCTATATATGCTACCGTTCATGTTTTCATACTTGTTGATATTATCTAGTTGTTTCATCCTAGGGTTTCATTTAGTTGTTTTTGTATTTGTTGTATGATTTTATATTTGCTAACTATATGCATTCTATCCCCTGTTTTTAGTAGGTTGTTCTAGGGTTTGGAGTTTCATTCATCAAGGGGGTTGTGTTGTCATTGCTTCCAAACCTTCTCCAGATATCTTAATGTAGTTGGATCTTGTATTTTAAAGCAGTATTCTTATATATGTCTGCCCATATCTTCACTTAGTTTTCTTGTTGGACTGTCATTCTTATTAGTGTGAACTTCTAAGAAAGGTTATGTGTATGCTTTTTACCCTTAGCTTGAGTTAGTAGAGTGTTGCTTACTTTTTAGTTGATGATTTGCAAGTGAAACTATGTCACCAAGTGTTGTTGGACTTCCCAAATGATTCATATTTATAGTGTATATCTTTGTTTTTTTATTTGTTATCATGTTCATTGTATTGATATTTAGTTTGGCTGTGAAATACTATTTGTGGTCATGCTACATATTTTTTATGTGCTATTTGCTTGGGTCACATAGTTGAACTTCTAGTTTTAATTATTGTTTGTTCATAATGAAATTTGGTTGAACTTCTGTTATGCACATTTTGTGTTTACTACTTTGTTATATATCGTTGAACTTTTAGACATTCATGTTATATGTAGTAGTCCCTCTGGTGTAGATTGTTTTTATAGTTAGTGTGTAGATTTTAGTTTGTTTGTTGTGTTTACTGCTTTGTTAGGTATTTTTGAACTTCTTGTTATTGGACATTGTTGTCAAAGTAGAAGTCCCTTTGGTGTAGGATTGTGCATTAGAACTCAGTTGCCTTTTTACTTGCATTTTTTGTAGTTGGTGATGAGTTGAATAGTTCTGGAAAAAATGTCTGCGATCAAGATGGAGCTTCAGAGGTTAATACTGATGCTCCAATATATGATGCGGATAAATCACCCATTATCCCTTTGACTTTGATTGCCGAGGTTGCTTCGAGCCTTGAGAATGTTTCAAGCCTCGAGGATCTTGCTTCTGCAGCTCTTGCTTCACCTAGTATGTGAAACCCCTTTTCTTTTCATTTTAAAGTTTTCAGCCATGTTTTTTTAGCTTGTTCATGTCGTTTGTTTTTGTTTTTGTTCCTGACTTTTTTTATTTTTTGCTTTGATTTTTTGTGTTCTTTGCAGATGCGTCCACAAAGGAGGAAGCTGTGAACACCATCAACGATGTTTTATCTGAGTTGGGTTTATCAGAAAACCCTGCTGCAGCTGAGGAGGGGGCTCCCTCGGTCAAAGGTTGTGATTTTGTTCCGGATCTTTTGTGCTCTCTTCAGATGTCAGAGACGCAATCACAGTCTGTTGATGGCACTGAACCTGTCACGCAACCCGAGGATGTGCCTCTTCAACTTCTCCTGGAGGACCAACGTAAGATGAAGAAGCGAGAAGATTTTGACAAGAAGAGGGCGGCCTGCCTTGAGAAAGGTTCTGATGTTCCTGGATCTGTTCATGCGGCTGAGCTCATTGTTGAGGAAGATGTGTCGTGTGGCAGTGATGGCACGGTTGTCCCTGTTAAGAAGAAAATTAAGAAGACTGCTGCGAGGAAGCTAGTAGTTGGTGAAGTTACTCCTCGGAGGAGCCCACGTGTTTCAAGGCCTACAGAAGTTGTTGAAGATGAAGCGCTAGGCGTTGGTGGTATGCCACGCCGTAGTCCTCGTGTGCTTGCCACTGCCGCGCCTACACCTTCTCTGCTTGGTGCTGGTGCATCTGGTAAGGGGAAGAAATGCGGTGTGAAGCGCAAGGTTCCACTTGCAAAGGTCAACAAGGGTGTGGAGAAGTGTTCTCGTGTTAATCGAGAGGACGATGATGATGCTGATTTCAATGCTGATGATGAGGACGACGACGATGATGATGTTGCCGCTAATCAAGTATGAATGTCTCATGTTTACTGTTTTTTAAGAATTTGTCGCTATTTCTGTAGTTTTATTGTTTTTAGCACTGCCTTGGCGTACATAGCTGACCTTCTGCTCCATATAGATGAATAAATTAGCTGACGTGTTTTGCTTTTATGGTATTTCTACCTTTGTGTACATAGTTGGACTTCTGGGTATATACATGAAAAAATAAGCTTAACTTGTTGGTATAAATGTTTGATTACTGCCTTAGTGTATATGATTGAACTTCTGCTTTTTAAATTTCCAACATTTTTGAAAGCATGTTAACTAGTGTTCATACATGGTTGTACTGCCTATGTATACATAGTTGGACTTCTGAGATACATGTTTGATTACTGCCTTGGTATACATGGTTGAACTTCTGCTTTTGTAAATTTCCAACATTTTTGAAAGCGTGTTAACTTCTGGTCATACATGGTTGTACTGCCTATGTAGACATAGTTGGACTTCTCAGATGTGGTGCGTATGTAGGCATTAGTGGAATTTTGGTGAAGCTTGTGTGTCTCATTATTCTGCCTTTTTTCCTTGTCAATGTATTTTTTTCAGTATCAGCTTGTGCTGCGGCCTGAGAGGAGGAAAAGAGGAGGCAAAGTGCCCGAAGAAGGTGGCCAAGGAGGAGGTGAGGCGAAACGTTTTAACAAGACGGTTCGCTGCTCACTAGGAGAGGTCAAGACGTGTGCGAAAATTCTACAAGATAGGCACAAGACGAGGGTTATCAAGGCTGATTTTGGTTGTGTGTTTGACTTGAAGGTTGATTCCAACATTTCTCATCCTTTGATGGGCAACATCTACACGAGGATTGACCCTTCAACCATGATTTTGGACATGGGTGAGGCGAACAAGGTTATACGTATTACAAGTGATGCTATTCACCATCTCTTTGGGTTCCCTCAAGGTAATCGTACCCCCCCCTAGGCCCTCGAATGATGGTTTCGATGATGTTGTTATGAGGTTGAAGGGCAAGCTTGGGTATGCTAGGAGTGACGACATCAAGACAAAGGATTTGCAGAATATCCTCACTGAACTTGTGAAGGATGAGACGAAGGATGATCTTGCTCTGCAGGTGTTTTACCTTATTGTTTTCATGAAAGTGGTTATCTCTGGAACATCTACGTGAGTGTCCAGGGAGGCAGCAATGGCCGAGAACCTTGTGTTTGAGGACATGGCAGACATGGACTACTGCCAGTTGGTTGTTGATGATATTCGGAGTGCTGTTGTTAGGTATCATCAAGGTACTAGCAGAGGAAAAGTTGTCATAGGCTGTGCCATCGCGCCGCTTCTTATGTATCTGGACTGCCTTATCATTGGCAAGACGCCTAATATTGACTTGAGGACCCCTCGCATCAATTTCATGGATCATGCCAAGCTTCTTGAGCTTGCTGCGGCTGACTTGGTCACAAAAGGTGATGATGACCCAGCCAACTGGGTGTTTGGGAGACTGCCTGTGAGTGTTTCTATGCATTCCTGTGTAGTTTACCTTGAACTTCTGGTATTGTCTTGTATATTTTTTGTTCCCATGTTCCTTCATTTGTTTACTGACGCGTTGACTTTTGTTTTTGTATGCAGTGGAAGACACAGGCTGAGGTTGTGTTCTTTAGGGTTATCGAACGTCCTGTTCTAACTATGCCTTGTTATGCCGGCCTAGGGAGTGGAAGTTCCCCAAGATTTGAATTCTCCCGGGATGTTAATACCGGTGCCCCCTGTAGATCCAGGAGGTTCTTCTGCCCGTGTGAGTGCTGCAGGTGGCGTTTCTTCCAAGGATTTGTTTGAAGCTGTCAATGTTTCTCTGGTTAGGATTGACAGTCTTCTTGAAACTGTTTGTGGGGAGTTGGCTCGTGTTCCTTCGACTGCTGAGTGTCTTAGTCGCGTTGATGGGATTCTTCCTCCCGGGCACGGGTTTGATGTCGAGTCTTCAAAGGAGGTCTTATGTATTGAAGCTAAATTTCTTGAAGAGCTTCGTCAGAGCACTTCCCACCTCCGGACTAGCGTTGGGTTGTTCAAGGAAATGCAGGATGCTTGTTGCAAGCCTTTTGAATATGAGGCAAGTGTTGTTGTGAGACAGATTCAGAGGCAGGACTCTGTTCGTTCGGGTCGTGAAGGAGGCCACGTGGAGCATACGAAAGAGGTTTATTTATGTTGGCTTTTTGGTATTTCTTTGCACTAGTGTTCAATGTTAGCTTTCAATTATTACTGTTTGTGATCATAGGCGAGCGTTGTTGATTTGATGTGTCGTAAACTATTTCTTTTTACCACTAGTGTTCCTAGGTGACCTTATCTTTTTATTGAACCTGAACTTCAACTACTACAGCACCTGAACTTCCATGACTTCAATGACTGGCCCTTTTTTGTTCCCTTTTGTATCTTAGAGTAGTTTGATATCTGACCTGCTATGTTTACTGTATTTGGACTTCCATTATGTGTCAGTTGTGATAGCTGACCTTCTCTGATTGTGCAATATGAACTTCTGCTAATTAGGTATTTGTTTTCTAAATGATTTTTTTTATTTTTTAGGCTGTTGATGATGATGCTAGGGTTGAGGAGGATGTTTTACCTGCGCATGAAGCTGCTCCTGTGCATGAGGCTGCCCCTGTGCATGAACCTGCTCCGGCTAGTGGCGTAATAGTTGATGAGGTTCATGGCAGTGAAAATGAGGTACCATTTTTCTTGTCCATTTGTCTTGTTGCCCCTAAGACGGACTTGCTGCTCCTATGCATGAGGTTCAGTCAGCCCTTTGTAATGACTTTCTGTTTCTTTTTGCAGCATCAGAATGATGATGTTAGTGTTCCTCCAGAGAAGGTTGTAGACATGTCCGTCTCAGGCACCGGCTGCTCCGACGAGGTGGTCCTGACTGGACCTCAGTCGTCCATTGTCGCCAAGGTTTCTAATGCTGAGCAGGGCAAGACAAGTGGAGACATCATTTTGGAGAAAGATGCTGTTGAGTTTGCTGTTGAAACTGGTGGTAGTGTTGCTGCAAGCCGGGAGAAGTCTCCTGCAGTAGAGCCATCAGTTGATGTTAATGCTGTACAGGCACAACCAAAAGTTTTTCTTGTTTCAGATTCTCCAGCTGCTCCAGCTGCTGCTGGTGTCCTTCCTGACGATGCTGCAACGTCTGCTGGAGACGACGATGAAGATACCGAAAGCGATAGCTATGGAGAGGAGGTTGATCATTCAAGTGCTGCCACTGGTCTAGGCAAGGATCCATGAAGAGAGGAGCATGCTTCTCTCTTCTTTCCTCATCCCCTTCCCTCTTTGTTGTTTGGTTTAGTCCATGATATCCCCTGTGAACTGCCTGTGTGGTCTAGGTTGAACTTCTGGTTTTGTTGTTCGTCGTGTGGGTTGTAAAGAATGTTAAGTGAACCTGTTTTCTATGTGGGTGGAGGTTTGTAATGCATGGGTTGTGATGTCTATGATGCTTTGGTTTTATCTTTTCTGATGTAGCAGCTGAGATGTGCTTATGTTTTGAATGTTTGTGCTTGAATGTTTGTCTTAATTGAAACTGTCGTGAATCTATGTGCTTTGAGTGTTGCTGTTAATTGCTATTTTCTTTTTGGTGAGCAGATAGCGACCTTGCTGTCGTGCAAAATAAGGTTGATGACTTTTATTATAGTGTAACTAGGCTTAGGAACGACCGTTCCAAGAGGTGAGTGCAGTTGCTCAACATTTACATCATCCATGTACCCCCCTGTGAACTGCCTGTGGTTTCATACCTGAACTTCTCAACTTTATGTACCTGAACTTCTTGTTTTTTTGCTTCTCTGGCGCTGAACTTCTGGCCTCTTTTGTACTGTACTGCCTGTTGTGATATAGCTGAACTTCTGTGCTAACATGTGTTATGAACTTCCTGAGTTCCTGCTGCTGAACTTGTTTTACTTTCTCTACGCTTTGTTTTAGATCAATGATTATGTTCCGAAACAAGGAGTGTGAAGCTTCTGTTCAAGAAGTCGCAATATCTTTTGGTCCTCGCGGAATGCTTACATCTAATGTGGCCGACTGTGCACTCTATTGCCTACGTGCGAAGTACCAGGGATTGGATAAACTCATCCTGCCGTATTGGGTTTGTGTAAGTCAACCATACAGTGATTTCTTTTCTGTTTTGTTCCTTACCATTTTAGTTAAAACTTGTTCGTCTCATTTTTGTATTTTTTCATATGTTGGTGTTGTCTGCATTATTTTAGGACAAGATTTTCATAGATCATTTTGATTCCCGTGTGAGGAAGTACTTCATGGCGAGTGGTCCAGATAGCATGGATGCACATGATTCGGTATGCAATATCTTGTTCTTTGCCTCTGTATTAGTTTTGCAGTGCGATCCACTGTGTTAATATTTGTTTTATTTTTCTTTTGTACCATTCTGATATTAATTCTCATTTTTTTAATGATTCGTGTGTTTATGATGCTTCATGTTGTTTTCCCTACTTTTGACCCACCTGAGCTTCCTGCTTCCATGGGTGGTGTTGGTCATTGGGTGTCGGTGTTCCTTGACCTGAAGAATTCAAGGTTCCAGCTTCTCGATTCCTACTATGGACCAAAAGATGAATGTGCGGTACGCCTGTTTCGACAGATGACCGACAACATCAAGAGGCTTTGGAAGGATGCCAGCAACGACAGGGAGACACCCTTCAGTCCTATTAGCATCGACAATTTCCCTCTGGATTGGATTGATGTCCCCCAGCAGCAAAACAAGTATGAGTTCGACTTTTTCTCTTTATCACATCTGTTTAACTGTAGATGTACTTAAGCTGCGACGTGTTTAATTCGTTGGCTTTCTTTTTCTGTCCTAACACTATTTCTTTTACTTCGTTTGATGGCAGTATCGACTGCGGATTCTTCATGCTTACGAATGTTAATTCGTATCATGATGGGGTTCTTGCAAATTATTCCCATGAGAATATCGGGGATATAAGGAAGACGTGGCTGTACTCAATCGCTTCTTCTAACCTGTTTGCGACAGACTTCCAAGCTCTGTTTGGCTACTACACATGTAAGTATTTTGGAACTTGTACTGCTTACCTGCACTGCATCTTTTATTCTACCTGAACTTCATATTTCTCTCTAAACTTGGACTTCTGCTTGAGGTCTGGCTGGGCTGCTGGTTTCGGAAGGAGAGGAGCATTTTCTTTGTACATGAACTTCATTTCTATCTTTTTTAATTTTTCTTGTGTGTTTTGTTTTGCTTAAATGGACATGAGCCTTTTCTTTTATAATTGAACTTCAGAGATGATGCCTTTCTATGGTTTTGTTAGCTGTAGTTGAATGATTTACAGTTCATCGGTTTATCTTGAACTGTGCCTCTAGTTGTGCCTGAACTTCATTTAGTTTTTTACTGCAACTAATTTTTTTTAGGTCAGCTTGAGTAGTAACCATGTCATCTTTATTAGTTGGATTGCACATTGTGATGTTCCTGAACTTCAGTTGTATTTAATGGTGATGTTTTCTCTTCCTTTTTTCTTTGACAGTGGAACTGTTAGAGCTGATCGATTACCACTACTCATTCCTCGGGTCACAGGAATACCAGCCTAGGGAGGAACCGATGAGTACAGCTCCAATAGGAGATGATAGACCTCGGACCCTTATTCCTTCCAAGTTGGGGAAGCAGGCTGGTGGTATTCGTGGTACTCCAAAAACCCCTTGCTACAGGAAGGCTGATGCAGTCGAAGCAGCCGAAGCAGAAGTGATTTTGTTTGATGATGATTTTGAGAAGATTGCTTACCTGAAGAATGCTAAATGTGCTGCTAGTACTATTGCTGGTAGAGGTGGGAAGAATGTTGTGATCACCAGGAGGAAACCGGCAGTTGAGTCTGGGAACATAACTTCCTCCAAGAGAGCATCAAGATTGCCTTTGAAGTGGCGTTCTCCTATCGCTCCCCTGAAAAAATACAGTTACCCTCATCTATCCGAGGCCTGGAAGTTGAAATAGTATGTGTTGAGTAAAGACGGTCTGGAGAAGTATTCTGAGTGAGTTACCCTCATCTGTCACTCCCTTGCCTTGGAGTTGTAGTGTCTGAACTTCTGTTGTTGTATTGTCTGAACTGCCATTGTTGTAGTATCTGAACTTCTGTTTTATGTCTCCTCTTGCCTTTTGAGTTATAGTGTCTGAACTTCTGTTTCTTTTTGTATCTGAACTTCTAATATTTTTTACCATCCTTTTGTATTCTGCAGGACAAGCTATTGCATGTTTGCCATCCCTGCGAATGTGATTGACCTCACAGGACGTGTCCTTTATACGCTTTTCAGTGAAGGGCATCAGATGGAAGGAGACATAATGGATTATCTCATAAATTTGTGGAAGGATAAGCCGGAGACCTCTCAGATATTCACTAGTGCTGACAGGGTTGTACTTAGTCCCTACTTCATACAGGTTTTAGTTCTTTGCACCCCTATCTCCTTCTTTTTGCCTTAGTTTTGTTGTAGTAGCATTTGGGAGGTGTTTTAATTGTGTTTTTGTGAATGCACAGTACTGCCTGGAGTATGATTTCTTCGGTGCAACAGTTCCAAAGTTTGATGCAAAAAAATCTGCTGGTCTCCTCCCAATGTTTGTTCGCAAGGAAGAAGACCTTCTTAACGCAAAGTTGGTTAGGTTTTCATAACTCTTGCTTTTTTTAATTTCATGTGCATCCTTTTGCTGAGTTTGTCAAGAAGTTTTTGTTCATGCCGGTTATTCAGTACATATGCTTTTATAGTTTGTGTTCACCGGTCCTTTCATTCTTGGCAGGTTTTCTTGATTCTATTCAAGCCAATTGGCACAATGGCGCACTACAGTGTGTATGTGTTGAATAGATAACGTGGGAGCATTGACATCCTTGATTCACTTTCTTACGATAATATGCAAACGTCATAATCGAGTTTCCACGGGGACTGCCAAAATATCGTGAGTGTTTCTTCGCCTGAACCTCCTTTCACATTCTCTTGTTTAAAATGAAGTTTATTATGCCTTGTGTTGACAAAATATGTTGATGTCTCTGTTTTGGTAATACTGCTTGAATTGACTATCATTTAGAAGTTGAACTTTTGCTATTTTGTTTAGGTGGATCTTATGCAAGTGTCGCTTTTTTATGTACCTGAACTTAACTATTTTGGTTAACATGTTTTTGACTTCATCTAATTTTGTTATTTCCAGCAGATGAAGAGATTTGTTGGGTTGCTCGAGGAGGTGTACGGCAAGGCTGCATACAAGGCGAGCAAGCAGCCTAACTGGGTGACTATTGCAAAGAGGCCGACTTTCGTCGATGTTCCGAAGCAGAAGAGTAATGATTGTGGTTTCTTTGCCGTGAAGTTCAGCTCTTCGTATGATGGCGATGAGATTGTTGAAGATTTTGGTGATGTGGAAGTATGTTCTGTCTTTGTTCTTGTCTCATCATCCTTTGATTATTCTTGTGTGTATTTGCTGAGACGGTCCTGCTGTGGTTTTAGATATCCGTTACTAAACCATCATTTTCACCTTTCTTTTGTTTGCAGGCTGCTGCAGATGACTAGAAGGCTGAGTTCATGCACACTCTGATTTTTAGCGAGGAGAATGAAGTCGTGCGTTCAGAGCTCCCTAAAGAGATCCAGTCCTTTGGCCCGTGAATTCGAAGCATTAGTTTCATCTGTAGATTTGATTTCGTACAGATTTTTAGGTTTGATAATGATTGGAACAATTCCGTAAAGATTTGATTGTAAGAATGTTTTAGTGATTTGTATATCTATAGGTGCAGCACTATTACTTATGATATTGTGGACAAATGCATTAGGTGTGAAGAATGATTTGGCTTTGTGAATTTCAATGTACTGCGTCATTTTTCAGTATCCATGTGTTGAATGTTTTTGCCCCAACAGATGTACCTGAACTTCTGCCTCGGTTTTGGTTTAACTGCTTGATTTTTTGTTGTTGTTTATTTTCGGGCTCCCAACATATGATCGTAGACTTGAACTTCTGCTTTGAGATGTGGCTGGGCTGCTGGTTTTAGATGGAGAGGATATTTTGTGTTGTGTAATGTATTGGTAATGTTCAACCCAACCAATATGTATGCTTTTGCGTAGAATCTATATTTGTTTTTTTGTGTTTTTTTCAAGTGTGAATGTATTTCATATGTAAATCTGTGCAGAAATGTTGTTGACGTTTCTTTAACTTTTGTCGGCATTGTACATGAACTTCTGCACGTATCCAAGCAGAACTTCACATTTGAACGCGTTGTCTTAGGCTTGCTAACCTTAGTTTATGCGGTGAAACTTTATTTTTTAAGCATATTTTTTTCCTACATCGATTTTATATACCAGAACTTCTTCTATAAGCTGACCTGAACTTCAATACTATATGATTATTTGCTGGTTGCACTTTTATGGAATACAACACGAGCACCTCCTGCCATAATATACCAGGACTTCTGCAGTAAGCTTACTTGAACTTCACAGTATATGTTTTTCATGTTTGTTCTAGCTTGCACTTTCATGCAATACATCACCAGCACATCACTTCATCCCATAACATACCAGGACTTCTGCAGTAATATTACTTGAACTTCACACTGTATGTTTTTCATTTTATTACTGCTTGCTCTTTCATGCAGTACATCATCAGCATAGCACTTCATCTCATAACATACCAGGACTTCTGCAGTAATACTACGTGAACTTCATAGTGTATGTTACCAGGACTTCTTTGAAAGTTCAACAATAAAAGGGGATGACATAATATTCTGGACATTGACATGACATAAGTTTGCATTGTGTTAATTGACTTATTCTAACTGTTCATCAGCCTTGCGCTCCTCCTAGGCTTTGGTTGTATAGGTTTTTGCTTGACATGTACCTCTTCCTCTTCATCTTCATCTTCATCGTCCTCTTCCTCTTCCTATTCATCATCCTCTTCCTCTTTCTCTTCATCGTTCTCTTCCTCTTCGTCTTCCTCTTCTTCGACGGTGTCTTCGTCTTCGTCTTCCTCTTCCTCTTCCACCTCTTTCTTGTTGCTGGCTCTCGGTTTTGCTTTCTGTTTCTTCTCTGGCTTTTTGCTTGTCTTTTCAGCATCTGCTCGCTTCGGGCATGTTCTTGCATTATGTGGTTCATACTCCTTGCATATGCTACAAAGTCTGGTGCTTGCTTTCTGTGGGTGTGGTCCCTTCTTTTGTTCCATAACTTTGGGTTGCTGTTTTTGAGATTTGGGTTGCTTTACCTCCTCGGCATTGTTTCTTTCCAAGAGTGTTGGACAGGTCAGCTTGTTGTGTCCCGCAACCTGGTTGCACACACTACATTTCCTGTGTCCAAGTGGCATTCCATTCTCATCGAGCACCACGACTCTTCCTGCAGGTGGTGCCTTTATTTACGCTCTCTTGTCACTTTTCTTTGCCGCAGTAATTTTCTTCCTACCCTTTGTTTCAGAATACAGCGGCAGTTTCATCGTCTCTTGCTGTCGCTGCTCCATTGATTGGCCATCACCCTGCTTGCATTGGTTGGCTTCAGCGGTGGCATTGAGCATTTCAGCTGCATAATAGTGAAGGTCATCTTCAATTTCAGCGTCCTCTTCGGCCATCCTTTCGTCAGCATCCGCTCGATTTGCCGAATGTATTGCATCAAGCTCTTCCACGAGCCTCTTGAGAACATAGTAGGCTCTGTCATACTACTGGTCACATCTCATCGCTTTCTTGTTAACCATCAAATTCAGCTGCAGCAAGATGTCTTGCTTCGATAGCCTTGAGCTGCCATCCGATGCGGTTGTGTTGTAGTCCCTTGTATCAAAGGTTGGCTGTGATTTTGCAGTCTTTGTGTACCGTTTGAGGATATACTTGTTTGGAAATTTGTCAGGCTTCAGGTAGTCTGGTATGTTCATGATGTGAAGGCAGAACATGCCTGCATTTTGTGATGAATGCAGAATACATAGTTTGTGAGCCAGCAATGAGTTTCATAAATTTTGATATGATACTACTAGTCTAGCTATTTAATGAGTTTGTTTTCCCGCTCACCTGTGTGTGTCCAGAGCTTGCATTCACACTCGTATATTTCATTGTCTGGGTCAGCTACAACCTGGAATTCATGCTTTGACCAGGAAAATCTTTCTTCATCATCATGGCCAGGCTTGTTGTGGTAGTACACAAGGTACTTAGTGGACTCTGTTGTACGCTTTGCGTGAAATAGCGTGGCCTTTCTCATCCTATTCCTCATCTCGGTGTACACGGCTCTCGTGTACTTGATAGACATGTCTTCCTCATAGCCGTAAGTTGTCTTTGTCACAGGATTGGTCTGCACATGTCAAAAAGTAAGATATTAGTCGAAGCAGAATCATGAGTTTCATTTTTTAAAACTCAAAGTGCACATGTTGAAGGTAAACAGAACATGATGGTGGTGTTTTGTACTTGTCATCATACCATGCTGGTCATTGTTTGCTCGTTCTCCTTCTGCATCCGAGTTTGTATGCAAGCATTGACCCGCCTAGCAAACTTGTGTAGGTTCTGGGTCCCCTTGACAAACCCTTTCTTTAGCACGTGGTTCATGCTCTCGCTTCGTTGTGTGGAAGTCATTCTAGCATAGAAAATGTTCTTGTAATATGCTGAAATCCACATCTTCCTATCACTCCAGAGCTGCATCATCATCTGGTCGTTCTCCAGGTGGTACTTGTGCACGAGTTCAGCCCAGGCATCTTCAAACTCTGTTGGCATCAGCGGCCAGTTCAATATAGCTGAGAACTCCTCTTTGAATGTTTTATACTTTTTGTACAGCAACGCGAGGTATTCCCTGTACTTCTTCAATATGTGCCAACGGCATAGCTTGTGGACGGTGTTTGGAAATGATTGTGGTATAGCTTTCGCCATCGATGGGCACTGGTCTGCATGAATTAAAAAAATGAAACTTGATTCTTTTTTGTACTGATGGTGAACTTATGTTGCACAAGTAATTGAACTTCACATCTAGTAGTATGGCTATCTAAGAATGTCACATGTATTTTTTTCTTACAGCAGTGTTGCTGAACTTCTGTGGTACCAGTGCTTGAACTTCACAGTTAGTAGTAGGACAAACTAGTAGTGTCACACTCAAAAATTTTCTTACAGCAGTGTTGTTGAACTTCTATGGTAGCAGTGATTGAACTTCACATAAATAACTATGTTTTTCTGAACATGCTACATATTTTTATCTAACATCTTCATCCTTGAACTTCTATGATTCATGTACTTGAACTTCACATTCATAACTACTTTTTTTCTAAACATGTGACAGATAATTTTGCTTTCTTGTATTGCTAGTTGGACTTCTGTGCTAATAGTGGTTGAACTGCATTCTTTACATATTTTTCAGAAAAAACAAATGTACCCAATCAACAGAGACCCATAGACTGAAAAGATGATGAAACTTGAGGAGTTTTTTTTGAACTCACCTGTTAGAATGCAAGTTGGGTGCTTGTTGTTCATGCACCATAGAAATGTATCGAACAACCCCTTGAATGACTTTGCATCTTCGTCTCTTATCAGGGCAACAGCAAATATCATTGACTGCAAGTGATGGTTTGTTCCAACAAACACTCCCAGGGGCATATGAAATCTGTTGGTCTTGTAAGTCATGTCAAATGTTACGCAATCGCCGAAGTCTTGATAGGCTCCTCGGCAGCTTGCATTGGACCAGAAAATGTTTTTAATTGACTTGTCCTTGTCCACTTGGATGTCATAGAAAAACTCATCATTTATTGCCTTCATGTCTTTGAAGAATGAAACAAGTTTTAATACATCATCCAAATCATCTTTCCTTGCATTCATGGCTTTCCTGAAAATCACACGCCAACATGCATTTGTTATTTTTGCTATCAAAGGGGTTGTGAGCAAGGATGCTATTTTACATTGCAGCATGTGGGTGTTTGAATACTTACTGGTTTAGTAGGTCTCGTCTGGTCATGCTTAGGAAGTAGCTTCCATCTTCATTTTCAGATAGCATGGACATGATTGTTGTGTGCTTGACATCATGGTACTGCAGGAGCTTTACATACTCCAGAATAGTGGGGTCATAATTCTTGTGTGAGTGAAAAAATACCAGCATGTCATCAGTTTGCATGAGCTGGTGATTATGATTATACTCAATGTCCACTGCCACGCATGTGTCATCCTCCTGCACCTTAACCCTCATTTTTGCATTGCAGCCCGTCCTCTGCGATGTTTTGTTTCGCTTCCTATTGGCCTATGAAACAGAAGATGTGTGTATCCCTTGGAAGGCACAAACAAAATACTTGTGGTTGTCATTTCCACCCGTCTTCCTGATTCCAAAACCAGCGTGCCTGGCGTATCTGTTATAAAATTCCCTTTCTTTCTCTACATCTTTGAATCGCATCTTTAGTATTGGTATTAGATAATCCGGTAGATCCGGCGTTTGCAGAAAAAGAAAAAAAAATCCAAACAGCATGTTAAAATGCAGTTTATGAACTTGTTATTCTGGAGGGAGCAAAAAATGTGCAGATAATACAAGATGCGTATATAAAAAAAATTTGTTTCACTTACGTGCGTGTATGATCGCAACTCCGCCGGTGTCGGTTGCTGTCCCTCTGGGATGGGGCATGGCGGAGTAATCATAGCAGGATGCAGCAGTGGATCACGAGGAGGAAGGAGGGCTGAAGATGGCCTCTCTCTTGTTTGCGTCCTTTTTGCTTGAGGTGGTTGTGGAGGTATTGCGATCCTGGTCTTGGTTTACTGTTTTGTTTTGTGAAGCAATCCATCTACCTTATCACCCGTACAATTCTGACTTGGAGCAGCAGCAGCAGGATCAAACGGTGGTAGTGTGCAGATCACTCCCCTCCGTGTGTGTGTGTTGCTGTTGGATTTGTCCTGGGATCCGGTTTAGTTGCTTCGCTTTGGCGTTGACGAGGCACACCAGGATAACCTCCAAAGTTACACGCATGACTTGAGCTAACCCCCTCCTCCATCGGCGTGCTTGGGAGCCTGCTTGTGGATACAAAGAATCCGCGGGGAATTTCCAGCGTCACCCAATTAGGTGGAGGCACAAATCTGTGCGGATAGGGCTGTGACCCAGCATCTCGGAAGTATCCGTGTGTTTCGGGTGTCATCCATTTTTGGTCTGGAGCAGGTTGGTAATGATGTTGGTGCGTTTGAGGCATGACCCATTGAGGGGGTGGTGCAACACGTACAAGCTTTGGATTGTGTACTTGCTGCTGGGATCTTCTAAGCTTCTTCATGCGTCTCTCGTCTTCCTGACATAAAAGAAAAAATGTTTATTAGCACACAATTTATATCTGCCTATACCTTTGTAACTGAACTTAGCATTATTCACAGCCTGAACTTCTCATATAAAAGTGGTGATAGCCATCACACTATGCACGGAGCTAAGCATCTGCCAATACTTTTGTACCTAAGCTGAGCACCCTTCACAGAATTAACTTCACATCCTATTTTTTAATTCTACAATATTTTATTACTTATATGCACCTGAACTGAGCACTATCCACAACCTGAACTTCCTGTTTTGCAAAGGGGAAATACTGTCTATAGTTAAAAAACCTGAACCTTCATGGGTTTGAATGGATGGACTGCTAGTGCATACCAACCTGACCTTCATGTCATATCACGTGCATGTTTTATTTTCATTTTTTTGCACAGAACCAGAGACATACCAACCTGAACTCTAGCACACTTACTAGTTGAACTTCACATGTGAATGTGAATGCAGGCAGATTTTTATAGTGTTTGTAGCCTGGACTGAGGCTCACATACTACCTGAACTTCACATGCCTGTAAGCAGGCAGATTTTTACAATGCTGTTTTGTAGCCTGGACTGAGGCTCACACACTACCAGAACTTCACATGGTTGTAAGCAGGTAGAATTTTAAAAAGCTTTTGTAGCCTGGACTGAGGCTCACACACCACCTGAACTTCACATAGCTGTAGGAAAATAACAAACTGAAGGAAGGAAGGAAGAAGTTCAACCATACCCTGGCTAGAAGTTCGGCCTATCTTTTTCCAGCAGCTGATGATAGGCCACCTTGAGAACAATTCATCGTGGAGGTAGTAGAGGAATTCCATGGCAATCCATGTCTTGCAGGGGGCGCGAAGTTCATCTGCATGAAGCAAGAAGGTCAGAGAAGGCAAGATTGAAGAAGAAGGCAAAATTTGGAGGAAGTTCATGTACTTTTGCCGCTGAATTTGAGGGCGCAGCCGATGCCGCCTTTGCGGAGGAGTTGCTCCGTTGGTCGCGCCGCTCGCCGTTGCTTGCGTTGGGGCCGTCATTTGGTCTGCCAAGGCTGCGGGCGGTGACGATGGGACGAGGATGCGGCTTCCTGAAGTCCATGGCGGCTTCGCCGCGTCCAGGCGATGCGGGCTCCCTCGCGTCGGCGTCCGCCATCGCTCGCTCGCCCGCGCCGGGGCCGGTGGCCGGCCAGGAGCTGGGGAAGGAAGGGAGGCGGCGGATCCGGCCGGCCAGGAGCTGGGGAAGGAAGGGAGGCGGCGGATCCGGCCGGCCAGGAGCTGGGGAAGGAAGGGAGGCGGCGGATCCGGCAAAGATCGGCGGCGATGAGGGGGAGGTCGGGGGATCGAGGGGGGTCGGGATCGGGATCGTGATCAGGTGGATCCTGTCGGGGGCCTCGGGATCCAGTGGATCCTGTCGGGCCGGCGGCAGTTCGGAAGTTCGGGAGGGCCCTGTCGGGCCCTATATAGGGCTGCTGTGATCCAAATAGTTATTCTAATCCTGGAATTAGAATAGTGCCACTATATATATATATATATATATATATATATATGATATTTTAAAAAAATCGTAAAGTTTGTCATTCCATGTTTGCCACCTAGTAACTTTGCTACTAAGCCAACTTAATAGAAAAAAATTATGACACCTGTGAAAGAAAAAAAATTGTCGAAGCTTAACGACATAGTGTCTAGTTTTAGTGATCTCGTTGAAACAAAGCAAACCATGGAGATGCTCAAAAAATGGTTTGAGATATATATCGTTTTGAAGCTTAAAAATAACATTTAGAGCGACGATGTCATTGATTTCATCGCTATATGTTTGTCCCTTTAAAATTAGCATGTATGGTCTCACATGGAATAAAAAAATGTGAAGTGTAATCATGCTGAGCTCATCTAGTAGTGTCATGCTCAATATTTGTTGCTTGGTTATTGTTTGAGGGAAGATTAAATCAAGTCAAACATGTTCGACAAGCACCTCTCCCGACCCACTGCCTGTACATGGTTTCCCGTTACTTTCAAATACACATAACCTCTTCATCAACTGTCTGAAACCCATGCGGATATGGCAACAACCCACACCTACTTGCTTCCGGGGTTTATGAGTTGTTGCTACGCCAAAAGCAAGCTCACAAATTTCATTTAGCCAGAGGCGCCTCCCTCAATTCTCTGAAAAATTTGGGAATTCAAACATGGTAGGTTTCTTCATGACAATTACTTTGGGATGATTTAGGATATGACCAACATTTTTGTTTTACTATTTGAAGAAATAATGTTCTGACTTGTAGTTGGAATCTGAATTTGAGTTTGATTTGGAACAAGTGGCATGCATTATTGCAAAACATGATGACATGGCAATAATTAGGGACAGATCACTATACTTTAATTACAGGGGTGTTATAGTGAGCTGGAAGTTGTCCTCTGCAGCGGGGAGGCACAACGAGATCGAGATAACCATGGGGGCGAGGTGGAGTGGTGAACAAATATAGTGTAGCTGTTGATTTATCCGTTGTTGATTGTTTTGTACTAGTTGGCATGCATTTAATGGGCTGCCAAAGATTGATTGTTGATTGATTTGTACTGATTGATCTAAATTAATTGGTTGCCAAAGATTTATTAGGTTACCGCAGATTGATTCAGATTTATTTGTACCGATTAATCCGTTAATGGGTTGCCAAACATAGCAAAAGATTGGCTGTTGTTGGATTTGTACAGGTTAATCTGAATTTAATGTGTTGCCAAAGATATGAAAGATTTATTAGTATACTGGTGACTGCCTTATTTGGCCGGTCACATGAAAACCATGTGCTGCCGTGTGGGGATGGATCACTTTTGGAAATTGGGGGACCGTTTTTTCAATTTAAGATCATTGTTTTGTTTTGACGAACATTTTTGAAATGCATGATTATTTTTCTAATACATAATTCTTTTTGAATCAGCGAACATTTTGGAATAGATGTTTATTTCCAATTCACAAACAAATTTTCAATTTTGTGTACATTTTCAAAAAACCATGTCCAGTTTTTCAATTTGTGAACATCTTTTGAATCCAAAAATATTTCTTCAAAATTATGACCTTTTTTATATCTAGAAAAAATTAAAAATCATGAATATTTTTTGAATATAAAAACATTTGTTTTAATCACTAACATGTTTTTGAATCAGTGAATATTTTATGATTATTTTTTTGAATTTTGAAACATTTCTGAAATCCTAAATTATTTAAATAAAAAAATATAATACAAAAACATAAAATAATAAAAATAAAATGAAAAAAATAGGATGCTCTGTACATGGGCTGGCCTGGGGGCGCGTTGCGCCTCTTCCCAGCATGCATCGCGTGAAATAGGACCTCCCCAAGAACTCCATCCCCCATGTGAGCTCCTATCTGCAACATTTCACAGCGATTTTTTTAGGGATCATTTCACAGCGAATAGCAGCCCTACGAACAAACAAACAGTCAGTCTCGGGCCAGCCCAAAAGTGGCAGCGTTGTGCAAAATTCCACAAATTATTGCGCTCGCTAGGGATCGAACACAAAGACCTCCAGCTCTCACGCGCACAAGCCTAGCCAGTGACTAGATCGAGCAAAAATTTCGTTACTAATGAGTAGCGCGGAGTCAAGAACTACAAACATCCATAGATATTTGAAGGTTTTTTGAAATTTTGAACACGTTTTTTCCGTGAAAAAATCGATTACTTCTGAAATGCAGACATTTTTCAAAATTTAGAACAATTTTTTTAAAAACACAAATAATTTTGAAAATAGGAACACATTTTTAAATTCTATTTTATGAATTTATTTGATGTTTAAAAAATTACAAACAAACTTTGTACTAAATCGGGGACAGTTGATCGAAATTCCCCTCGCCGACAGCCCAGGCCCACACTCCCAAATGTGGACCAACGCCCACCAGGTGCCAGCCCAGCCTACGCATGACTCGGTCAAAATCGGGGACATCCGAGCATATCTGTCGACGGGAGCTCCTAACGGGCGCGTTATGCGCCCGCTGTGGAAACGGGCGCCTACAACAGCGCGCTGGCGGGCCGGCCCATGAACACGCTCACAGTGTAAAAAATATTTACAGCGCGAAAACCACCATAAAAAATTCGATCATGTGAGGTATCGAACTTGCGCCAATTAGCTTAAGTGCATGGTTTGCCAACCAGTAAAGCTATTACGCCCCCTGTGAAAGTTTTCAACGCGAAACATATTAAACCAAAAGTATAGCCGCACTATTTAGAAAAAAAAAAACATGACTTCTTTAAAAGAAATGTGAACAAATTTTGAATGTCCACAGATTTAAAAAACAACACGAATTATAAAAAAATCATGTATTCCAAAAAAGTTCATCGATTTTCAAAAAACTTCATAGATTTTGAACAAAAGTTCACCAAATTCCGAAAAAAGTTCACCGGTTCTCTAAAAATGTTCATCAATTAGAAAAAAGTTCACCTATTTTTAAAATAGTTCATCAACTTAAAAAAAAGTTCACCAACTTTAAAAAAGTTCATCAAATTTCATCATTTTGTGAAAAAAAAGATCATAAATCAACAAAAGGTTCATCTGATTTTGGAAGAAAAGTTCACAATTTTTTGAAAAATTTCACTAATTTTGAAAAGAGTTCGTGAATTTGGAAAAAGTTCATGGATTTTGGAATAAGTTCAACGTTCTTTGAGAAAAAATGGCCATCGATTCTTTAAAATAAATAAATTACAAGGGCATAAAAAGCTCTCACGACATAGAGAACGAATAAAAGAAGCGAAAGTAACACTTAGGCACACATGGTTCGTAGTCCAATTGGTAGTTTCGTGCTAACTCGATAGACAGATCCCGGTTCGAACCCCCGAAAGGGCACCCTTTTTTTGCTCGCGCTTCAGATTGAACGGGAAAAAAAGAAAGACGGGTCGGCCCAGCACCGCTCGGGGGGTGTGCGCCCGTTTGTTAGAATCGAAGAAACGGGCGTAGTGGGCGCTGTTTAGGGTTTGCCTCTATCGACTGGATCGCTACTGGGAGTTTCAACATCCATAAAGTTGTCAGCCCATGTTTAACGAACTTCTTGTTGTATTGATATCAAAGTTACCGGCTGGTAACTTTGGTACTAAGGTAACTGCATAGAAGAATTTGGTGACACCATTCAGAAAAAAAAACCCGTCAATGCTTAACAACATATAGTCTAATTTTGATGATCTCGTCAAAACAAAGCGGATCATGAAGATCGATCATAAATCCGAGTAATGATCTGAGAGAGATATGATTTTGTAGTTGCAGAAGCAACATTTGGAGCGTTGATGTCATTGCTTTTGTCGCCCATAGAAGCATGCATATCGCTGGCGAATCGTTCCATATTTTCTGCCCCTTTAAAATTAGCATGTATGATCTCACATGGGATAAAAATGTGAAGTGTGAACATGCCAAGCTCATCTGACAAATCACCTCTTCATCATTTGTACGAAAGCCATGCGGATTTGCCGACAACTCATTGTTCTGCCGCCTACTTGCTTCCGCGCGCAAGGGGTGGGGAGGGGGGCGGGGGTGTCATTGCGACATTATCGTCAACCTAAAAACTTCACTAGTAGAAAACAGGGCTTTGGTCCAGGCCGGGTCAGCCCATTAGTCCCGGTTCAGTCCAATGGGGGCATTGGTCCCGATTCGTGAGCCCAGGGGGCCGGCCGGGCCACGTGGGCCATTGGTTCGTGCCTCAAACCGGGACTAAAGATTAGACCTTTAGTCCCGGTTTGAGGCACGAATCGGAACTAATGGGGTTGAGACCTTTAGTCTCGGTTCATGCCACGAACCGGTACTAAAGGTCCCATTTTCAAACTCTACCCCCCCTGGATTGCCTTTTCAGTTTTAAAAAAAATAAAAGAAAATGATGGAAATGTCAAAAAAATAAAAGAAAATAAGTTTCCCATGTGATATGTGGTCTAGTTGTTGGGAAAATTTACAAATGTGAATTTTGACTTTATTTGCAAAATCTCTCTGAAATTTGTAAAAATGGGCATAACTTTTGCATACTAACTCGGATGAAAAAGTTTTTTATATGAAAAATCATCTACTCAAAAAGTTACATCCAAATTTAATCAGGGGAACCCCGTTAAACATTTTCAAAATCCTCAAAAACCTAATAGAAAAAAGTTACGGGGCTTTTAAGATCTAGAGTGAAAAAAATCGAAAAAATTCAAACAGTGGGCAAACTTTGGTCAAACAATGGTCAAACTAATTATTCTAGAATATTAGTGTTACTAAATAATTATTTCTGTTATTTCAATTTTGGTCAAATCTGGTCAAACTGTGGTCAAACTATGGTTAAACAATGGTCAAACTAATTATTCAAGAAATATTAGTGTTACTAAATAATTATTGTTTTTTTAAACAATAGTTTCAAAATAAAACTATGAAATGTGTCACTTCATGCTCAAGCAAAATTCCTAAAGGTTAATAGGATTGACATCTTAGTATTGTCAGGAAAACAAAAAGTGCAGACTTGGAGCGAGGGAGAATAGAACCCGGAAGTTAAGCGTGCTCAGGCTGGGGGAGTGGGAGGATGGGTGACTGTTCGGGAAGATAGATGATTTGGAATGATGAGGGGTGATTAGAGGATAAATTGAGAAGTGATGAGGGGTGGTGATTACAGACTAGAGGTTAAAATAATTCAGAAATTTGAAAATAAAAAAAATAAAAAAAATAAAAAAATTCAAAAAAAATCATAAAATTTCCTTTAGTCCTGGTTGGTGTGTTACCAACCGGGACTAAAGGTGGAGATCCACATGGCCGCGCCCTTTAGTCCCGGGACTAAAGTGAACCGGGACTAAAGGGATAGGCATTAGTACCGACCCTTTAGTCCCGGTTCCAAAACCGGGACTAAAGGCCATTATGAACCGGGACTGAAGACCCTTTTTCTACTAGTGCTTGACTTAACCATAGGTGCCTCTCTTAATTCTCAAGAAATTTTGAGACTCATTTATCTTGAAATTTCGGGACTAAGAAATGCTTAGGTGTTTCTAAGCATAGATCACCATCGCTCTTTTATATTAGGAATATTTATGGACTCTAATCGGTTGCCATTTGTTTGGGCCAAGCATGGCTGTGCAACAAATCCGGTTGCACAATCCTAATCAATTGGCCCATCAAATTTTGTTCTAATTGAGCAAATTTTGTTCTAATTTTGTTCAAGAATATTAGTGTTATTAAATAATTATTTCAGCTTTTTTGAATTTTGGTCAAATCTGGTCAAACTATGGTCAAACTGTGGTCAAACAATGGTCAAACTACTTATTCAAGAAATATTAGTGTTACTAAAAAATTATTGTTTTTTAGAACAATAGTTTCAAACTCAAACAGTGAAATGTGTGACTTCATGCTCAAGCTAAACTCCTGAGGGTTAATAGGATTGACATCTTACTATTGTCAGGAAAACAACGAGTGCAGACTTGGAAACGAGGGAGAATAGAACCCGGAAGTTAAGCGTGCTTAGGCTGGGGGAGTGGGAGGATGGGTGACCGTCCGAGAAGTTAGATGATTTGGAATGATGAGGGGTGATTAGAGATTAAATTGAGCAGTGATATGGGGTGATTAGAGATTAGAGGTTAAAAAATTCAGAAATTTGAAAATAAAAAAAAATTCAAAAAGAAATTCAGAAAATTTCCTTTGGTACCGGTTGGTGTTACCAACCGGGACTAAAGGTGGACCGGCCACGTGGGGGGCCTTTAGTCCCGGTTCTGGATTGAACCGGGACTAAAGGGTCAGGGCATTAGTACCGACCCTTTAGTCCCGGTTCAAGAACCGGGACTAAAGGCCCTTACGAACCGGGACTATAGGCCCTTTTTCTACCAGTGTAGAGGAACCCCTCGAACAAGAGCACTTCAAGCACCGGCTAATAGCCACAGCTAGAAGCCTAAAAAAGAAACAACAGAAGCTTCAAGCTGACCAAGACCTGCTCAATGACAGATGGACTAATGTCCTGGCAGTCGAAGAATACGGCCTCGAGCGACCAAAAAAGAGATACGCGAAGCATAAGCTGCTACCCCAATTCAATGATGAGGCGTTGGAGCCCATACTACCCGTGCGTAATGCGGCTGACAGACCCGATAGCCCTGAAGGAAATATGCCCTAGAGGCAATAATAAAGTTACTATTTATTTCCTTATATCATGATAAATGTTTATTATTCATGCTAGAATTGTATTAACCGGAAACATAATACTTGTGTGAATATATAGACAAATAAAGTGTCACTAGTATGCCTCTACTTGACTAGCTCGTTAATCGAAGATGGTTATGTTTCCTAACCATAAACAAAAGAGTTGTTATTTGATTAACGGGATCACATCATTAGGAGAATGATGTGATTGACATGACCCATTCCATTAGCTTAGCACCCGATCGTTTAGTATGTTGCTATTGCGTTCTTCATGACTTATACATGTTCCTATGACTATGAGATTATGCAACTCCCGTTTGCCGGAGGAACACTTTGTGTGCTACCAAACGTCACAACGTAACTGGGTGATTATAAAGGTGCTCTACATGTGTCTCCAAAGGTACATGTTGGGTTGGCATATTTCGAGATTAGGATTTGTCACTCCGATTGTCGGAGAGGTATCTCTGGGCCCTCTCGGTAATACACATCACTGAAGCCTTGCAAGCATTGAAACTAATGAGTTAGTTGCGGGATGATGTATTACGGAACGAGTAAAGAGACTTGCCGGTAACGAGATTGAACTAGGTATTGGATACCGACGATCGAATCTCAGGCAAGTAACATACCGATGGCAAAGGGAACAACGTATGTTTTTATGCGGTCTGACCGATAAAGATCTTCGTAGAATATGTAGGAGCCAATATGGGCATCCAGGTCCCGCTATTGGTTATTGACCGGAGACGTGTCTCGGTCATGTCTACATTGTTCTCGAACCCGTAGGGTCCGCACGCTTAAGGTTTCGATGACAGTTATATTATGAGTTTATGAGTTTTGATGTACCGAAGGAGTTCGGAGTCCCGGATGAGATCAGGGACATGACGAGGAGTCTCGAAATGGTCGAGACGTAAAGATCGATATATTGGAGGACTATATTCGGACATTGGAAAGGTTCCGAGTGATTCGGGTATTTTTCGGAGTACCGGGTAGTTACGGGAGAAGCAATGGGCCTTGATGGGCTTTAGTGGGAAGAGGAGAAAGGTCCAAGGGGCTGCTGCGCCCCCCTCCCCTCTAGTCCGAATTGGACTAGGGAAAAGGGGGCCGGCCACCTCTCCTTCTCCTCCACTTCCTTCTCCCTTCCTCCCCTCTTGGTGGACTCCTACTAGGACTTGGAGTCCTAGTAGGACTCCACATCCTGGCCGCACCTAACCTTGGCCGGCCTCCTCCTCCTCCATCCTTTATATACTGAGGCAAGGGGCACCCCAAAGAAAGAAGTTGGTCCACGTGATCTTATTCTTAGCCGTGTGCGGCGCCCCCAGCCACCATAGCCCTTGATAATATTGTAGCAGTGCTTAGGCGAAGCCCTGCGACAGTAATACATCAAGATTGTCACCACGCCGTCGTGCTGACGGAACTCTTCCCCGACACTTTGCTGGATCGGAGTCCGGGGATCGTCATCGAGCTGAACGTGTGCTAAAACTCGGAGGTGCCGTAGTTTCGGTGCTTGATCGGTCGGGCCGTGAAGACGTACAACTACATTAACCAAACGCTTCCGTTGTCGATCTACAAGGGTACGTAGATCACACTCTCCCCCTCTCATTGCTATGCATCACCATGATCTTGCGTGTGCGTAGGAATTTTTTTGAAATTACTACATTCCCCAACAGTGGCATCCAAGCCTAGGTTTTATGTGTTGATGTTATATGCACGAGTAGAACACAAGTGAGTTGTGGGCAATATAAGTCATACTGCTTACCAGCATGTCATACTTTGGTTCGGCGGTATTGTTGGACGAAGCGGCCCGGACCGACATTACGCGTACGCTTACACGAGACCGGTTCTCCCGACGTGCTTTGCACATAGGTGGCTTGCGGGTGACAGTTTCTCCAATTTTAGTTGAACTGAGTGTGGCTACGCCCGGTCCTTGCGAAGGTTAAAACAGCACCAACTTGACAAACTATCGTTGTGGTTTTTGATGCGTAGGTAAGATTGGTTCTTGCTTAAGCCCGTAGCAGCCACGTAAAACATGCAACAACAAAGTAGAGGACGTCTGACTTGTTTTTGCAGGGCATGTTGTGATGTGATATGGTCAAGACGTGATGAGATATAAGTTGTTGTATGAGATGATCATGTTTTGTTGAAGTTATCAGCAACTGGAAAAATCCTTATGGTTGTCTCTCTATTGCATAAGATGCAAGCGTCCAATAATTGCTTTACTTTATCGCTATGCGATAGCAATAGTTGCAAGAGCAATTGTTGGCGAGACGACCACGTGACGACACATTGATATAGATCAAGATGATGGAGATCATGGTGTCATGCTGGTGATGATATAGATCATGACAGTACTTTGGAGATGGAGATCAAAGGCGCAAGATGATGATGGCCATATCATGTCACATATTTTGATTGCATATGATGTTTATCTTTTATACATCTTATTTTGCTTAGTTTGACGGTAGCATTTTAAGATGATCTCTCACTAATTATCAAGAAGTGTTCTCCCTGAGTATGCACCATTGCCAAAGTTCGTCGTGCCTAGACACCACGTGATGATCGGGTGTGATAATCTCTACGTCCATCTACAATGGGTGCAAGCCAGTTTTGCACACGCAGAATACTCGGGTTATACTTGACGAGCCTAGCATATGCAGATATGGCCTCGGAACACGGAGACCGAAAGGTCGAGCGTGAATCATATTGTAGATATGATCAACATAGTGATGTTCACCAATGAAACTACTCCATCTCACGTGATGATCGGACATGGTTTAGTTGATTTGGATCACGTGATCACTTAGAGGATTAGAGGGATGTCTATCTAAGTGGGAGTTCTTAAGTAATATGATTAATCGAACTTAAATTTATCATGAACTTAGTCCTGGTAGTATTTTGCAAATTATGTTGTAGATCAATAGCTCGCGTTATTGCTTTCATATGTTTATTTTGATATGTTCCTAGAGAAAAATTGTGTTGAAAGATGTTAGTAGCAATGATGCGGATTGGATCCATGATCTGAGGTTTATCCTCATTGCTGCACAGAGGAATTATGTCCTTGATGCACCGCTAGGTGATAGACCTATTGCAGGAGCAGATGCTGACGTTATGAACGTTTGGCTAGCTAAATATGATGACTACTTGATAGTTTAGTGCACCATGCTTAATGGCTTAGAATCGGGACTTCAAAGACGTTTTGAACGTCATGGACCATATGAGATGTTCCAGGAGTTGAAGTTAATATTTCAAGCAAATACCCGATTTGAGAGATATGAAGTCTCCAACAAGTTCTATAGCTAAAAGATGGAGGAGAATCGCTCAACTAGTGAGCATGTGCTCAGATTGTCTGGGTACTACAATCGCTTGAATCAAGTGGGAGTTAATCTTCCAGATAAGATAGTGATTGACAGAATTCTCTAGTCACCATCACCAAGTTAGTAGAACTTCGTGATGAACTATGATATGCAAGGGATAACGGAAACGAATCCCGAGCTTTTCATGATGATGAAATCGATGAAGGTAGAAATCAAGAAAGAGCATCAAGTGTTGATGGTTGACAAGATCACTAGTTTCAAGAAAAGGGCAAAGGGAAGAAGGGGAACTTCAAGAAGAACGGCAAGCAAGTTGCTGCTCAAGTGAAGAAGCCCAAGTCTGGTCCTAAGCCTGAGACTAAGTGCTTCTACTGCAAAGGAACTGGTCACTGGAAGCGGAACTGCCCCAAGTATTTGGCGGATAAGAAGGATGGCAAAGTGAACATAAGTATATTTGATATACATGTTATTGATGTGTACTTTACTAGTGTTTATAGCGACCCCACAGTATTTGATACTAGTTCAGTTGCTAAGATTAGTAACTCGAAACGGGAGTTGCAGAATAAACAGAGACTAGTTAAAGGTGAAGTGACGATGTGTGTTGGAAGTGGTTCCAAGATTGATATGATCATCATCGCACATTCCCTATACTTTCGGGATTAGTGTTTGTCACGACCGGGTTTTCCAGGTAGTCAATTTCCAGAAAAGACCGTCGTGCTCATCAGCCCCAGGATTACTGTTAGCTGATGAGGCTCCAACTTGATACAGAAATTCCAAGCCGAAAACAAAATATGTAGTACAAGACCATTCTGGCCTGTGAGTACAATAAAGGGTTTCTAGTGGTTGATGGCGGAAGTGGTCTGTGGATCATCAGTGTCTATGGGACTCCAATTCCCACAGGAACACCTGACCAGGTTAACTCCTATCTTCGCGAGGCTGCTATCTCCATTGCGTGGGTTTCGGGGCTGGCATCGCGTCGCTCCTCTCCGTGCAAGAAAATCTGGCCAAGACAATAGCCAGGGACAAGCCAGTGAGTACTTTGAATGTACTCGCAAACATTATGAACACAGGTACAATATAACAATGATGTGCTAAAAATATTTTATGCTCATGACGTCAGTCACAAAATATATTAAATCTCGGATGCGTGCAAGCATGTTATTTATAAAATTGCAATGACATAGTAGTATAAAAATTGTATGAAATAAATAACAAGCAATGCCACAGTCGGGCGTCTTAGCGACACCACACAAAGGGCTTTAAAAGAAATGCCACAGTCGGGCGTCTGAGCGACACCACATAAAGGGCTTTAAAAGAAATGCCACAGTCGGGCGTCTGAGCGACACCACATAAAGGGCTTTAAAAGAAATGCCACAGTCGGGCGTCTGAGCGACACCACATAAAGGGCTTTAAAAGAAATGCCACAGTCGGGCGTCTGAGCGACACCACATAAAGGGCTTTAAAATAAATGCCACAGTCGGGCGTCTGAGCGACACCACATAAAGGGCTTTAAAATAAACAATCATAGTGAATATCCCGGAGGTAGAACCATCCCAGAGATACTTGGTAATAACAATAGTATCACGGGTTAGTCAACAATAATAATAATCATAGATATCACAAGTCTCGAGTAGTAATTCCATTTTCTGGTTAACAGCTTCATCTCCGAAGACCGACACTAAGACCGACACTTGACCCATCCCAGACTGTAATCCTTAACCAAGGACACGGCTATCCGAATAGGTTTATTCTCTGCAGAGGGTGTACTCTTTACCCACGAGTAACGGATTTCTTTAGTCCACCGGGACTAATTCCGTCTACGGTCTTTTTGTTGAAAACACACCTAACTTGCACACACCAGCTTATCTCACACGTGTCTGGAATCACCCACGACACCCGTTAAGCAAACTCTAAGTGGGGAGGCTACAACCTCGCGTAGCATGGGATCAAATTTATATCGCGCGCTCTAAGGGGTGGCCTCCCCTCTCGGTCCCAACCGGAAACACCCATGCCCCCGGACCAGGTGGCCTGCCTACCAGCTACAACCGGTATCTTCCACCATGGCCTCTCTATACGGTGTGTGCTAGAAAGAGGTTGACAACTTACTGAACCGTACTCTACTTGCTGTAGAGACGAGTGGTAGTACGAAACAAGTATGGGGGTTACTGGAACAAGACTCGATCTACGGTCGACTCAGGAGGTTCAAGTATTCCCTGCATGATTTAGTATAACAAATATATTTCACTCAACAGATTCACCTCTCATATCACCTTACCATGCCATACCAGACATAACCGTCCCGACGGAGACCGGTGACAAACTCATGCCTACCCAAGGCAGAGGTTTTCCCGGGTTCCTGCCGGTATGCATGCAAGACACATGAGGGTGATTATCATCACAAGTGTGTTCATTTCCAACAGCATGGAATCAATAACATGCACCCATGCATATGATCATATCACATGAAATAACAAGTCCTTCGAAATGCGGTGGTGTTATAAATGCATCAACGATCACACCAAAAATATTATGCCGGGATTCAGAATGCTTGCCTTCAATGTGTGGAAAGGCAGGGTGCTCTCCAAGCTTTTGAAAGTTTCTTCTCTCTCCCAAAAATCCTATTTGAAAATATATTTGAATTAACACACACTTCAAAAACAGAACAAAAAAGTTGATTGAAATTTTTCGAATAAATCTTAAAATAAACTAGATCAAATTTGAAGAAGGTAGGAAAAAGAATCAACTCATTTGGACTTATATTTAAAAAGTTAGAGCCAGTCAAAAATTTGGTCAAAATCTGTTTTTAAATAAAACAGAAAAAGAAAACGTTTCGGAGGGGAATACGCTTTCGGAGCGGGGAAAGCGTACTAGGGATAATACGCCTTCACTTAATCTCACGTGGTCAGCGCGGGGTGTCGCTGACAGTGGGCCCGCCTGGCCCACTGGTCATGTTTGACCAGTCGCCGCGCGTCGTCTCCCTCCTCTGTCCGAGCGGAGCGGGGCTCCGGCGATCGTCGCCGGCGTTTGGCTGCTCCTCGCGGGCTCCAGAGGGTAGGGATGGATCCGCACGGCCGGGGCGGTCCTCCCGGTGGTCGTGGGGTTGTCGGAGGTGGAGGGAGCTGCCGGCGGCGAGCTCCGCGGCGGAGGAAAGCTTCGGTGGCGAAGTGACTTTGTGGCGGCGATGGTTCCCGATCAAAATCAAGTAGTGGGAAAGGTTCATGGGAGGATGAGGAAGTTCCTGGCGAAGAGAACGGAGAGGGGGAGGTACTGGAGGTGCCGGATTGGCCGGGGCGGTGGCGGCGGCAGGAGTTGCCGGAGATGAGGAAGGAGACCTCCCCGGGTCGAATGCGAGGCAGGGGAGCGCCATGGGGGTAGCATGAGGTCGCGTGCGTGCTCAGAGGGGCTCGGGGTGTCTATTTATAGCGCGCCAAGGTCGGTTCCGCGGCGGTGGGGATAAGCTCTCCGGCGAACCGTTTCTCTGTAGCTAGGGCGACGTGGCGGCGACGAACGCTAGCGGACACCCGTGTGGATGAGCTCGGGCTGTTCCGGGGCCAGGTGGCGAGCGGGCGAGGCTTGGGCGGCGCTGCCCGTGGCAGAGGCGCACTGCCGACGCCGGAGTGCCGCCAAGAACGCCCTGGCGGCGGCGCTGTAGCGTGCCAGGGTGGTTTGGCGCGATGCTGCGAGGCGGGGAGTGCGTGGCGAGGTGCTGCCGTGTGGGCCAAAGCCAGGGGGCCAGCGTGTCGGCTCGGGCGCGGCATCGTGCAATATGCGCGCTCTGGGCGCGTCCAGTGCACGCACTGGGTGTGCTCGACGAAATGCCAGAGCATGCTACAGAGCTTGGTTGAGACTGGCAATTAACAGACCTAGGTTAGGAGAAACGGGGAGTCTAGTGGACATGCTGGTTTGATCAGAGGTGCAAGTTCACAGTGCAATGCCAAAACTCATGTCAAAACTGGTCATGCTCTCCAGGTGTTTGACAAAATGCCACATGCACTTAGGCAGGTCTTGGGGTGGCCAAAAACTCCAGATGGGGGTCTCTTTAGATGAAAAGAGAGTGGTGAGGTTAGTTGGACAAAAGGGGAAACTTGCTAGTGCAAGTTTTACAAAACCCCAATTCTGGACAGGAAATAAATAGCATTATTCCATGAACCAAAAATGATCTAAATGGTGCATGCTCCTGGACTTAAGGGTTTAACATGGGGGACTACAAGTAGGAGAAATAATTAAGGGTATAGGAGCAACTAAAATGGTGGTTGCTGTACAAATCCTCAAGTTGGTCCAGAATGGAAATGAGGTTGATTCACTCAATATTTTCAAAGAACAACCCTGGATTTTTGCACAAAGTGGAATAATATGCTCCTACTGACCTCCCCTAATTTTGGTAGGAGTATTAAAGAAATATTTAAATAGGTTGTAGTGCAAAATGCACTCTGGACCAGAGAAGAAAAATTGAGTGCAGGGCTCAAAATATTTCATGAATGAAATATATTTTTGCATAAAAGTGATTTAAAAACATCACATGACATCTCCAAATTTTTATGGGAATTTTAAGTGAATCTATCAAATGGTTGTAGTTCAAATATGGTCAATTATCCTTGAAAAACCATTTTCAAGAAAATAAAGATCAAGCAACTTAATTATTTAATTAGTTATACTGATAAAAGTAAAGTTTTTCTTGAGAGGTTAAATAAGTCCAACAACATTTTTGAAAAGTTTACTTTTTGGAAAAACTCATCATAACAGGGAAGGAAATGATTTAAAAATCAAAGTGGAGCTCAAAAATTCAAAGTTTTAAATCCTGGCAAAGTTTTAATTTAATAAAACAAGGCCAAATTTTTGGGGTGTCACAGTGTTGAACCTGAATAAGTGTTATTTGGTATTTGCGTTGAGCATGAATATGATTTGATCATGTTTATTGTAATACGGTTATTCATTTAAGTAAGAGAATAAATTGTTGTTCTGTTTACATGAATAAAACCTTATATGGTTACACACCCAATGAAAATAGTTCATTGGATCTCGATCATAGTGATACACATAATCATAATATTGAAACCAAAAGATGCAAAGTTAGTAATGGTAGTGCAACTTATTTGTGGCACTGCCGTTTAGGTCATATTGGTGTAAAGCGCATGAAGAAACTCCATGCTGATGGGATTTTGAAATCAGTTGATTATGAATCACTTGGTGCTTGCGAACCATGCCTTATGGTCAAGATGACTAAAGACTCTGTTCTTCGGAACAATGGAGCGAGCAACAGATTTGTTGGAAATCATACATACTGATGTATGTGGTCCGATGAATATTGAGGCTCACGATAGGTATCATTATTTTCTGATCTTCACAGATGATTTGAGCAGATATGAGTATATCTACTTGATGAAACAAAGGTCTGAAACATTTGAAAAGTTCAAAGAATTTCAGAGTGAAGTGGAGAATCATCGTAACAAAAATGAAAGTTTCTACGATATGATCGCAGAAGTAAAATATTTGAGTTACGAGTTTGGTCTTCAATTAAAACAATGTGGAATAGTTTCACAAACTCATGCCACCTGGAACACCACAGCATAATGGTGTGTCCGAATGTCATAACCGTACTTTATTAGATATGGTGCGATCTATGATGTCTCTTACCGATCTACCACTATCGTTTTGGGGTTATGCATTAGAGACAGCTGCATTCACGTTAAATAGGGCACCATCTAAGTCCGTTGAGATGACACAATCTGAACTGTGGTTTGGCAAGAAACCAAAGTTGTCGTTTCTTAAAGTTTGGGGTTGTGATGCTTATATGAAAAAGTTTCATCCTAATAAGCTCAAACCCAAATCGGAGAAATATGTCTTCATAGGATACCCAAAGGAGACTGGTGGGTACACCTTCTATCACAAATCCGAAGGCAAGACTTTTGTTGCTAAATTCAGAGTTTTTCTAGAGAAGGAGTTTCTCTCGAAAGAAGTGAGTGGGAGGAAAGTAGAGAACTTGATGAGGTAACTGTACCTGCTCCCTTATTGGAAAGTAGTTCATCACAGAAATCTGTTCCTGTGACTACTACACCAATTAGTGAGGAAGCTAATGATGATAATCATGTAACTTCAGATCAAGTTACTATCGAATCTCGTAGGTAAACCAGAGTGAGATCCGCACCAGAGTGGTATGGTAATCCTATTCTGGAGGTCATGTTACTTGACCATGACAAACTTGCGAACTATGAGGAAGCGATGATGAGCCCAGATTCCGCGAAATGGTTTGAGGCCATGAAATCTGAGATATGATCCATGTATGAGAACAAAGTATGCACTTTGATGGATTTGCCCGATGATCGGCAAGCCATAGAAAATAAATGGATCTTCAGGAGAAAGACGGATGCTGATAGTAGTGTTACTATCTACAAAGCTAGAATTGTCGCAAAAGGTTTTCGACAAGTTCAAGGTGTTGACTACGATGAGAGTTTCTCACTCGTATCTATGCTTAAGTCTGTCCGGATCATGTTAGCAATTGCCGCATTTTATGAAATCTGGCAAATGGATAAACAAAACTACATTCCTTAATTGATTTATTAAAGAGTTGTATATGATACAAACCAGAAGGTTTTGTCAATCCTAAAGGTGCTAACAAAATATGCAAGCTCCAGCGATCCATCTATGGACTGGTGCAAGCATCTCGGAGTTGGAATATACGCTTTGATAAGTTGATCAAAGCATATAGTTTTATACAGACTTGCGATGAAGCCTGTATTTACAAGAAAGTGAGTGGGAGCACTACAACATTTCTGATAAGTATATGTGAACAACATATTGTTGATCGGAAATAATGTATAATTTTCTGGAAAGCATAAAGGAATATTTGAAAGGAGTTTTTCAAAGAAAGACCTCGGTAAAGCTGCTTACATATTGAGTATCAAGATCTATAGAGATAGATCAAGACGCTTGATAAGTTTTTCAATGAGTACATACCTTGACAAGATTTTGAAGTAGTTCAAAATGGAACAGTCAAAGAAAAAGTTTCTTGTCTGTGTTACAAGGTGTGAAGTTGAGTAAGACTCAAAGCCCGACCACGGTAGAAGATAGAAAGAGAATGAAAGTCATTCCCTATGCCTCAGTCATAGGTTCTATAAAGTATGCCATGCTGTGTACCAGATCTATTATATACCCTACACTGTGTTAAGCAAGGGAGTATAATAGTGATCTAAGAGTAGATCACTGGACAACGGTCAAAAATTATCCTTAGTGGAATAAGGAAATATTTCTCAATTATGGAGGTGACAAAAAGGTTCGTCGTAAAAGGTTACGTTGATGCAAGTTTTGACACAGATCTGGATGACTCTAAGTCTCGATCTAGATACATATTGAAAGTGGGAGCAATAAGCTAGAGTAGCTCCGTGCAGAACATTGTCGACATAGAAATTCGCAAAATACTTACGGATCTGAATGTGACAGACCCGTTGACTAAAATTATCTCACAAGCAAAACATGATCACACCTTAGTACTCTTTGGGTGTTAATCACATAGTGATGTGAACTAGATTACTGACTCTAGTAAACCTTTGGGTGTTGATCACATATCGATGTGAACTATGGGTGTTAATCACATGGTGATGTGAACTATTGCTGTTAAATCACATGGCGATGTGAACTAGATTATTGACTCTAGTGCAAGTGGGAGACTGAAGGAAATATGCCCTAGAGGCAATAATAAAGTTATTATTTATTTCCTTATATCATGATAAATGTTTATTATTCATGCTAGAATTGTATTAACCAGAAGCATAATACTTGTGTGAATACATAGACAAATAAAGTGTCACTAGTATGCCTCTACTTGACTAGCTCGTTAATCGAAGATGGTTATGTTTCCTAACCATAAACAAAAGAGTTGTTATTTGATTAACGGGATCACATCATTAGGAGAATGATGTGATTGACATGACCCATTCCATTAGCTTAGCACCCGATCGTTTAGTATGTTGCTATTGCTTTCTTCATGACTTATACATGTTCTTATGACTATGAGATTATGCAACTCCCGTTTGCCGGAGGAACACTTTGTGTGCTACCAAACGTCACAACATAACTGGGTGATTATAAAGGTGCTCTACAGGTGTCTCCAAAGGTACATGTTGGGTTGGCGTATTTCGAGATTAGGATTTGTCACTCCGATTGTCGGAGAGGTATCTCTGGGCCCTCTCGGTAATACACATCACTGAAGCCTTGCCAGCATTGAAACTAATGAGTTAGTTGTGGGATGATGTATTACGGAACGAGTAAAGAGACTTGCCAGTAACAAGATTGAACTAGGTATTGGATACCGATGATCGAATCTCAGGCAAGTAACATACCGATGACAAAGGGAACAACGTATGTTGTTATGCGGTCTGACCGATAAAGATCTTCGTAGAATATGTAGGAGCCAATATGGGCATCCAGGTCCCGCTATTGGTTATTGACCAGATACGTGTCTCGGTCATGTCTACATTGTTCTCGAACCCGTAGGGTCCGCACGCTTAAGGTTTCGATGACAGTTATATTATGAGTTTATGAGTTTTGATGTACCGAAGGAGTTCGGAGTCCCGGATGAGATCGGGGACATGACGAGGAGTCTCGAAATGGTCGAGACGTAAAGATCGATATATTGGACGACTATATTCGGACATCGGAAAGGTTCCGAGTGATTCGGGTATTTTTCAGAGTACCGGGTAGTTACGGGAGAAGCAATGGGCCTTGATGGGCTTTAGTGGGAAGAGGAGAAAGGGCCAAGGGGCTGCTGCGCCCCCCCTCCCCTCTAGTCCGAATTGGACTAGGGAAAAGGGGGCCGGCCACCTCTCCTTCTCCTCCACTTCCTTCTCCCTTCCTCCCCTCTTGGTGGACTCCTACTAGGACTTGGAGTCCTAGTAGGACTCCACATCCTGGCCGCACCTAACCTTGGCCGGCCTCCTCCTCCTCCATCCTTTATATACTGAGGCAAGGGGCACCCCAAAGAAAGAAGTTGATCCACGTGATCTTATTCTTAGCCGTGTGCGGCGCCCCCAGCCACCATAGCCCTCGATAATATTGTAGCAGTGCTTAGGCGAAGCCCTGCGACAGTAGTACATCAAGATTGTCACCACGCCGTCGTGCTGACGGAACTCTTCCCCGACACTTTGCTGGATCGGAGTCCGGGGATCGGCATCGAGCTGAACGTGTGCTAAAACTCGGAGGTGCCATAGTTTCGGTGCTTGATCGGTCGGGCCGTGAAGACGTACGACTACATCAACCAAACGCTTCCGTTGTTGATCTACAAGGGTACGTAGATCACACTCTCCCCCTCTCGTTGCTATGCATCACCATGATCTTGCGTGTGCGTAGGAATTTTTTTGAAATTACTACGTTCCCCAACAAGACCACCACGTGGCCGGGACAGAATGGCAACTCAAGACGAACACCAACCTGCACCACCTCGCCGCAAAAGCAGAGAAACAAAAGCTCGGGGATACACATATGACCTACAACAGGACCTGGAAAATAGAACAGGCCAGACCAGATCGATCTACGGATTGCGGGGGCGTGCACCGACGCGAGAAGACGGCTATCAAGCCTGGCGCGACAAGGATAACCACGCCCGGGCCAAAAACAGTGTACGGACTTCATCTGAACTGTGTTGCGACTTGGCCCGATACAGAGGCGCTGCACACCCCCTATGCTTCACCGATGAGGTAATGGAGCATGAGTTTCCTGAAGGGTTTAAACCCGTGAACATCGTATCATACGACGACACAACAGATCTCGCGGTATGGATTGAAGATTTTCTTCTCCACATTCACATGGCTCGCGGTGATCTACACGCCATCAAATACCTTCCCCTAAAACTTAAGGGGCCAGCTAGGCACTGGAAGCCTCCCAGAAAACTCTATAGGAAGCTGGGAAGACTTGGAAGATGCCTTTAGAGACAACTTCCAAGGAACTTATGTCTGGCCTCTGGATGCCGATGACCTCAGTCATATAGTCCAACAGCCCGGAGAGTTGGCCAGGAAATTCTGGACCAGGTTCTTAATTAAAAAGAACCAGATTGTCGACTGTCCAGACGCCAAAGCCCTCGCGGCCTTCAAACAGAGCATCCGTGATGAATGGCTCGCCCGACACCTTGGCCAAGAAATCCGAAGTCCATGGCAGCCCTTACAACACTAATGACCCGCTTCTGCGCAGGCGAGGATAGCTGGCTAGCCCATAGCGGTAACAGTACCAGCGACCCCGGCACTTCCGAAGCCCGAAACAGCAAAGGAAGGCCCCGGTGGAACAAACATAAGCATCAGAGCAACAATGATGATACAAAGAATACGGCAGTCAACGTCAGATTCAGTGGCTCCAAATCAGGTCAACGGAAGAAGCCATTCAAACGAAACAAAGACGGTTCATCAAGCCTGGACCGAATACTTGATCGAACCTGCCAGATCCACGGCACTCTTGATAAGCCTGCCAACCACACCAACAGAAGCTGTTGGGTCTTCAAACAGGCCGGCAACTTAAATGCCGAACATAAGAAGAAAGGGTCGCCCAGTGAGGATGACGACGAGGAACCTCGCGCACCAAAAACAGGGGGTCAGAAGAAATTTCCTCCCGAAGTCAAAACGGTGAATATGATATACGTCACCCATATCCCCAAGAGAGAGCTACTACCTCTTGAGCATGCGTTGGTTTTCCCTTGAAGAGGAAAGGGTGATGCAGCAAAGTAGCGTAAGTATTTCCCTCAGTTTTCGAGAACCAAGGTATCAATCCAGTAGGAGACTACACGCAAGTTGCCTAGTACCTGCACAAACAAACAAGAACCTCGCAACCAACGTGATAAAGGGGTTGGCAATCCCTTCACGGTCATTTACGAAAGTGAGATCTGATAGAGATAAAAAGATAAATATTTTTGGTATTTTTGTTGCATAGATTGAAAAGTAAAGATTGCAAAATAAACGATGACAGAAATAGCTAGTTGACGGGAAAATAATATGATGTAAAGTAGACCCGGGGGCCATAGGTTTCACTAGTGGCTTCTCTCAAGATAGCATATATTACGGTGGGTGAACAAATTACTGTCGAGGAATTGATAGAAAAGCGCATAGTTATGATGATATCTAGGCATGACCATGAACATAGGCATCATGTCCGAAACGATATGCATCTACTACTATTACTCTACACATCAACCGCTATCCAGCATGCATCTAGAGTATTAAGTTCATAAGAATAGAGTAACACATTAGGCAAGATGACATGATGTAGAGGGATAAACTCAAGCAATATGATATAAACCCCATCTTTTTATCCTCGATGGCAACAATACAATATGTGCCTTGCTGCCCCTACTGTCACTGGGAAAGGACACCGCAAGATTGAAACCAAAGCTAAGCACTTCTCCCATTGCAAGAAAGATTAATCTAGTAGGCCAAACCAAACTAATAATTCGAAGAGACTTCCAAAGATATCAAATCATGCATATAAGAATTCAGAGAAGAATCAAATATTGTTCATACATAATCTTAATCATAAACCCACAATTCATCGGATCTCGGCAAACACACCGCAAAAAGAATTACATCGAATAGATCTCCAAGAACTTCGAGGAGAACTTTGTATTGAGATCCAAAGAGAGAGAAGAAGCCATCTAGCTAATAACTATGGACCCGAAGGTCTATGGTAAACTACTCACACATCATCGGAGAGGCTATGGTGTTGATGTAGAAGCCCTCCGTGATCGAATCCCCCTCCGACAGATCGCCGGAAAAGGTCCCCAGATGGGATCTCACAGGTACAAAAGGTTGCGGCGGTGGAAAAGTGGTTTTGTGGCTCCCCTGGATGTTTTTAGTGTATAAGAGTAGATATAGGCGAGAGAAGTAGGTCGGTGGAGCTGCGAGGGGCCCACGAGGGTGGGGGCACGCCTGTCCCCCCTAGGCACGTCGCCCTAACTCGTGGCCGCCTCGATGCTTCCTTGACGCCCACTCCAAGTCTCCTGGATTTTGTTTGTTCCAAAAAAGATCCTTGCGAAGGTTTAATTCCGTTTGGATTCCATTTGATATTCATTTTCTGCGAAACACTGAAATAGGAAAAAAAATAGCAATTTGCACTGGGCCTTTGGTTAATAGGTTAGTCCCAAAAATAATATAAAAGTGCATAATAAAGCCCATTAAACATCCAAACAGATAATATAATAGCATGGAACAATCAAATATTATAGATACGTTGGAGACGTATCAAGCATCCCCAAGCTTAATTCCTGCTCATCCTCAAGTAGGCAAATGATAAAACAGAATTTTTGATGTGGAATGCTACCTAACATAATTTTCAATGTATTTCTCTTTATTGCGGCATGAATGTTTAGATCCAAAAGATTCTAGACAGAAGTTTAATATTGACATAAAAATAATAATACTTCAAGCATGCTAACCAAGCAATTATGTCTTATCAAAATAACATAGCCAAAGAAATCTTATCCCTAAAAAATCATATAGTTTGGCCATGCTTCATTTTCGTCACACAAAATGCTCCCATCACGCACAACCACGATGACAAGCCAAGCAATTGTTTCATACTTTAGCCTTTTCAAACTATTTTAACTTTCACGCAATATATGAGCGCGAGACATGGACATAGCACTATGGGTGGAATAGAATATGATGATGGAGGTTGTGTGAGAAGACAAAAGGGAGAAAGTCTCACATTGCGCGGCTAATCGACAGGCTATGGAGATTCCCATCAATTGATGTCAATGCAAGGAGTAGGGATTGCCATGCAATGGATGCACTAGAGCTATAATTATATGAAAGCTTAACAAAAGAAACTAAGTGGGTGTGCATCCAACTTGCTTGCTCACGAAGACCTAGGGCATTTTGAGGAAGCCCATTATTGGAATATACAAGCCAAGTTCTATAATGAAAAATTCCCACTAGTATATGAAAGTGACAACATAAGAGACTCTCTATCATGAAGATCATGGTGCTACTTTGAAGCACAAGTGTGGAAAAAGGATAGTAACATTGCCCCTTCTCTCTTTTTCTCACATTTTTTTCTTTGGCCTCTCTTTTTTATGGACTTTCTCCTTTTTTTCGAAGAACTTTCCTCACATGGGACAATGCTCTAATAATGAAAATCATCACACTTTTATTTACTTACAACTCAAGAATTACAACTCGATACTTAGAACAAAATATGACTCTATGTGAATGCCTCCGGCGGTGTACCGGGATATGCAATGAATCAAGAGTGACATGTATGAAAGAATTATGAAGGTGGCTTTGCCACAAATACGATGTTAACTACATGATCATGCAAGGCAATATGACAATGATGGAGCGTGTCATAATAGACGGAACGGTGGAAAGTTGCATGTCAATATATCTCGGAATGGCTATGGAAATTCCATAATAGGTAGGTATGGTGGCTGTTTTGAGGAAGATATAAGGAGTCTTATTTGTGATAGAGCGTATCATATCACGGGGTTTGGATGCACCGGCGAAGTTTTCACTAACTCTCGAGGTGAGAAAGGGTAATGCGCGGTAACGAAGAGGCTAGCAATGATGGAAGGGTGAGAGTGCGTATAATCCATGGACTCAACATTAGTCATAAAGAACTCACATACTTATTGCAAAAATATACAAGTCATCAAAACCAAGCACTACGCGCATTCTCCTAGGGGGATAGATTGGTAGGAAAATACCATCGCTCGTCCCCGGCCGCCACTCATAAGGAAAGCAATCAAAGAACACCCCATGCTTCAATTTTGTCACAGAACTTTTACCATACGTGCATGCTACGGGACTTCCCAACTTCAAAACAAGTATTTCTCAATTCCACAATTACTCAACTAGCACAACTATAATATTACCATATTTATATCTCAAAACAACTACCAAGTATCAAGCTTCTCATAACATTTAATGCACTCTATATGAAAGTTTTGATTATACCCATCTTGGATGCCTATCATATTAGGACTAATTTCATAACGAAAGCAAATTACCATGTTGTTCTAAAAGACTCTCAAAATAATATAAGTGAAGCATGAGATATCAATAATTTCTATAAAATAAAACCACCACTGTGCTCTAAAAAGATATAAGTGAAGCACTTGAGCAAAATTATCTAGCTCAAAAGATATAAGTGAAGCACATAGAGTATTCTAATAAATTCCGATTCATGTGTGTGTCTCCCAAAAGGTGTGTACATCAAGGATTATTATTGTAAACTAAAAAGCAAAGACTCAAATCATACAATACGCTCCAAGCAGAACACATATCATGTGGTGAATAAAAATATAGCCTCAAGTAAAGTTACCGATAGATGAAGACGAAAGAGGGGATGCCTTCTGGGGCATCCCCAAGCTTAGGCTTTTTGTTGTCCTTGAATTTTACCTTGAGGTGCCTTGGGCATCCCCAAGTTTAGGCTCTTTCCACTCCTTGTTCCGAAATCCATCTAATCTTTACCCAAAAACTTGAAAACTTCACAACACAAAACTCAACAGAAAATCTCATGAGCTCCGTTAGTATAAGAAAACAAATCACCACCTTAAGGTACTGTAATAAACTCATTATTTATATATTTTGGTGTTAAACCTACTATATTCCAACTTATCTATGGTTCATACCCCCTGATACTAGCCATAGATTCATCAAAATAAGCAAACAACACACGAAAAACGGAATCTGTCAAAAACAAAACAGTCTGTAGTAATCTGTAGGTTTCGAATACTTCCGTAACTCCAAAAATCCTGAGAAATTAGGAAGTCCTAAATAATTTGTATATTTATCTACTTCAGTTGGAATCAGTATTTTATCTCAGACTGGTAAAAAATGAAAATTCTTCTCGTGAGCGGATACTTTCTGTTTTTTTTCAGCAAGATCAAATAACAATCGTCCAAGAAGATCCTAAAGGCTTTACTTGGCAAATACTAATTAAAACATAAAAAACACAATCATAAAAGAGGATAGATGATTTATTTATTGCTAAACAGGAACAAAAAACAAGGAACAAAAATAAAATTGGGTTGCCTCCCAACAAGCGCTATCGCTTAATGCCCTAGCAAGGCATAAAAGCAAGAATAGATCTAGGTATTGTCATCTTTGATATGCAATCCATATGTGGCTCTCATAATAGATTCATAAGTTAATTTAATTTTCTTTCTAGGAAAGTGTTCCATGCCTTTCCTTAATGGAAATTGGAATCTAATATTTCCTTCTTTCATGTCAATAATTGCACCAATCGTTCTAAGGAAAGGTCTACCAAGAATAATAGGACATATAGGATTGCAATCTATATCAAGAACAATGAAATCTACGGGCACATAATTTATATTTGCAACAATAATAACATCATTAATCCTTCCCATAGGTTTCTTAATGGCGGAATCCGCGAGATGCAAATTTAAAGAACAATCATCAAATTCACGGAAACCTAACACATAACACAAAGTTTTTGGAATCGTGGAAACATTAGCACCCAAATCACATAAAGCATAGCATTCATGATCTTTAATATTAATTTTAATAGTAGGTTCCAAGTCATCATAAAGTTTTCTAGGAATAGAAACTTCTAGTTCAAGCTTTTCTTTATGGGATTGCATTAAAGCATTAACGATATGTTTAGTAAAAGCTTTGTTTTGATCATAAGCATGAGGAGAATTTAGCACGGATTGCAACAAGGAAATACAATCTATCAAAGAGCAATTATCATAATTAAATTCCTTGAAATCGAAAGTAGTGGGTTCATTGCTATGTAAAGTTTTGACCTCTTCAATCCCACTTTTATCACTTTTTGCATCAAGATCTAAAAACTCCAAATCATTGGGACGCCTTCTAACTAAAGTTGACTCATCTCCAGTCCCATCTTTATCAAGATTAATATTGGAAAACAAAGATTTAATAGGAGACACACCAATCACTTTTAGATCTTCATCATTATTATCATGAAAAGTAGAAGAACATGCCTTCACAAAGCAATCTAGCATGCATCCTAGCGGTTCTTTCTTTGCACTCATCAATGGAAATTCTCATGGCTTTGAGAGACTCATTGATATCATGCTTAGGTGGAATAGATCTAAGTTTCAAAGAATCAACATCAAGAGAAATTCTATCCATGTTCCTATCCAACTCATCAATCTTAAGCAATTTTTCTTCAAGCAAAGCATTGAAATTCTTTTGCGAATTCATAAATTCTTTAACACTAGTCTCAAAATCAGAGGGCATCTTATTAAAATTTCCATAAGAGTTGTTGTATGAATTACCATAATTATTAGAGGAATTACTAGGAAACAGCCTAGAATTAAAATTTCCTCTATACGCGTTGTTACCAAAATTGTTCCTACCAACAAAATTCACATCCATAGATTCATTACTATTCTCAATAAAAGTGGACAAAGGAATATCATTAGGATTAGAAGAAGCACTCTTATTAGCAAACAATTTCATAAGTTCATCCATCTTTCCACTCAAAACATTAATCTCTTCAATCGCATGAACTTTTTTATTAGTAGATCTTTCAGTGTGCCATTGAGAATAATTAACCATAATATTATCTAGGAGTTTAGTAGCTTCTCCTAAAATTATTTCCATAAAAGTGCCTCCCGCAGCCGAATCCAAAAGATTTCTAGAATCAAAATTCAATCCAGCATAAAAATTCTGTATAATCATCGATAAATTCAAACCATGTGTAGGGCAATTACGTATCATTAATTTCATCCTCTCCCAAGCTTGTGCAACATGCTCATGATCAAGTTGCTTAAAGTTCATAATATCGTTTCTAACAGAGATGGTCTTAGCGGGAGGAAAATACTTAGAGATAAAAGCATCTTTGCACTTATTCCATGAATCAATACTATTTTTAGGCAAAGAATAGAACCAAGTTTTAGCATGATCTCTGAGCGAATGGAAATAACTTCTATTTAACAATGTCATTATCCACATCTTTCTTCTTTTGCATATAACATAAATCAACAAAGATGTTTAGATGGGTAGCGACATCTTCACTAGTAAGGCTAGCAAATTGATCTTTCATGACAAGATTCAGCAAAGTAGTATTAATTTTACAAGATTTAGCATTGGTAAGAGGAGCAATCGGAGTGCTAATCAAATCATTATTGTTGGTACTGGAAAAGTCACATAATTTAGTATTATCTTGAGCCATCGTGACAAACAATCAATCCAACAAACAATCACACAAGAGGCAAGTGAAAGAAGGCGAACGGAAAAAGGGTGAACAGAAAATAGGCGAATAAAAACGGAAAGGGTGAAGTGGGGGAGAGGAAAACGAGAGGCAAATGACAAATAATGTAATGCGAGGGATAAGAGTTTGTGATGGGTACTTGGTTTGTCTTGACTTGGCGTAGATCTCACCGACAACGGCGCCAGAAATCCTTCTTGCAACCTCTTGAGCATGCGTTTGGTTTTCCCTTGAAGAGGAAAGGGTGATGCAGCAAAGTAGCGTAAGTATTTCCCTCAGTTTTTTAGAACCAAGGTATCAATCCAGTAGGAGACTACACGCAAGTCGGCTAGTACCTGCACAAACAAACAAGAACCTCGCAACCAATGCAATAAAGGGGTTGTCAATCCCTTCATGGTCACTTACAAAAGAGAGATCTGATAGTGATAATAAGATAAATATTTTTGGTATTTTTGTTGTATAAATTGAAAAGTAAAGATTGCAAAATAAACGGTGACAGAAATAGCTAGTTCACGGGAAAACAATATGATGTAAAGTAGACCCGGGGGCCATAGGTTTCACTAGTGGCTTCTCTCAAGATAGCATATATTAGGGTGGGTGAACAAATTACGGCCGAACAATTGATAGAAAAGCGCATAGTTATGATGATATCTAGGCATGATCATGAACATAGGCATCACGTCCGTGTCAAGTAGACCGAAACAATTCTGCATCTACTACTATTAATCCACACATCGACCGCTATCTAGCATGCATCTAGAGTATTAACTTCATAAGAACAGAGTAACGCATTAGGCAAGATGACATGATGTAGAGGGATAAACTGAAGCAATATGATATAAACCCCATCTTTTTATCCTTGATGGAAACAATACAATACATGCCTTGCTGCCCCTGCTGTCACTGGGAAAGGACACCGCAAGATTGAACCCAAAGCTAAGCACTTCTCCCATTGCAAGAAAGATCAATCTAGTAGGCCAAACCAAACTGATAATCCGAAGAGACTTGCAAAGATATCAAATCATGCATATAAGAATTCAGAGAAGAATCAAATATTGTTCATAGATAATCTTAATCATAAACCCACAATTCATCGGATCTCGGCAAACACACCGCAAAAAGAATTACATCGAATAGATCTCCAAGAACGTCGAGGAGAACTTTGTATTGAGATCCAAAGAGAGAGAACAAACCATCTAGATAATAACTATGGACTCGAAGGTCTATGGTAAACTACTCACACATCATCGGAGAGGCTATGGTGTTGATGTAGAAGCCCTCCGTGATCGAATCCCCCTCTGGCAGATCGCTGGAAAAGGTCCCTAGATGGGATCTCACGGGTACAAAAGGTTGCGGCGGTGGAAAAGTGGTTTCGTGGCTCCCCTAGATGTTTTCAGTGTATAAGAGTAGATATAGGCGAGAGAAGTAGGTCGGTCGAGCTGCGAGGGGCCCACGAGGGTGGGGTCACGCCTACCCCCCTAGGTACATTGCCCTACCTCGTGGCCGCCTCGCTGCTTCCTTGACGTCCACTCCAAGTCTCCTAGATTGCGTTTGTTCAAAAAAATATCCTCGCGAAGGTTTCATTCCGTTTGGATTCCGTTTGATATTCCTTTTCTGCGAAACACTGAAATAGGCAAAAAAACAGCAATTTGCACTGGGCCTTTGGTTAATAGGTTAGTCCCAAAAACAATATAAAAGTGCATAATAAAGCCCATTAAACATCCAAACAGATAATATAATAGCATGGAACAATCAAAAATTATAGATACGTTCAAGATGTATCAGGAGCGCAAGCGCGCACTAAGGGACGTCTATGCAATAGAGCCAGTCGCCCCAAAATTCAACCCATGGTCGGTCTGGCCGATCACCTTCGATCGCAGGGACCATCTGTCTAGTATCTGTCATGGAGGTTCGGCCGCATTAGTCCTCGATCCAATCACTGATGGATTCCACCTTATGCGAGTCCTCATGGACGGCGGCAGCAGCCTTAACCTGCTCTATCAGGACACAGTCCGCAAGATGGGTATTGATCCGTCAAGAATCAAGCCCACTAAAACTACCTTTAAACGAGTGATTCCCGGTGTAGAGGCCCGCTGAACGGGCTCAATCACATTGGAAGTGGTCTTCGGTACGCCGGACAACTTCCGCAGCAAAGACTTGATCTTCGATATCGAACCTTCCGCAGTGGCTACCATGCACTGCTCGGACGAACCGCGTTCGCTTGCTTCAATGCAGTCCCACACTACGCCTATCTCAAACTCAAGATGCCTGGACCACGCGGTGTTATAACAATGAATGGAACACATGGAATGCTCCCTCCACACTGAGGAGCACACCGCGGCCCTAGTAGCGGAAGTACAGGGTGGCCTCATCAAGCCAACTATTACGTCGGCGGCCAAGTCCTCGGACACTGTCAAACAAGTCCGGACTACCCCACTTTACGACAGTCCAACTCCTCAGGAGCTCGATTAGCAATTCGGCCTCCATCTCAGCCCCTACAAAATTGTGGCATATGTACCACGCGTACATAATTACATGCTAAAAATACCATGGGAAAGGATGAAGGCATAATAAGGACAAGGTCTACAATACGGCTAGACCATATAAGGACACTTACATTTCCTTTTTATTTTATTTTTATTTTTCCAGGTTCCTTACAACCCACACCACCCTTTCGACGGTACCAAGGCCTCTTTCCATGGCCTATTATGAAAACACCGGTCGATGATCCTCTCGAAGGACAATATACCAAGGAGAAAAGAAGCATAGATGCGTGCTAGAGTACCTAAAGGATCATTAAAGATCACCGCATCCCCTTTCAGGATGCATGCACAGCTTCCCCTTGTGTTCGGCATGTAAAATAGCCTTGTTTCTTATTTCACTATTTGTATCAATATGTTTCAACGTATCAACTAGACTACAATGGAAACAGTTTTTAGCCCAAACCTACATGGCGCTGGCTTATCTCTTAACATATGTTTCCCTGTTTTTATCTGATTGTCATGTACACCTTGGTATGACCTAAATTGCCAGGGGCTTTATTAAGAAGCGTACAACCTTTAAATACTAAAACAAAGTCTGAACACTTTCACAGTGCAATTCGTGAATGAAATATGCCCTAGAGGCAATAATAAAGTTTTTGTTTATATTTCCTTATATCATGATAAATGTTTATTATTCATGCTACAATTGTATTAACCGGAAACTTAGTACATGTGTGAATACACAGACAAACGGAGTGTCCCTAGTATGCCTCTACTTGACTAGCTCGTTAATCAAAGATGGTTAAGTTGCCTAACCATAGACATGTGTTGTCATTTGATGAACGGGATCACATCATTAGAGAATGATGTGATGGACATGACCCATCCGTTAGGTTAGCATAAATGATCGTTTCGTTTTATTGCTATTGCTTTCATCATGACTTATACATGTTCCTCTGACTATGAGATTATGCAACTCCCGAATACCGGAGGAACACCTTGTGTGATATCAAACATCACAGCTTAACTGGGTAATTATAAAGATGCTCTACAGGTGTCTCTGATGGTGTTTGTTGACATGGCATAGATCGAGATTAGGATTTGTCTCTTTGTCTATCGGAGAGGTATCTCTAGGCCCTCTCGGTAATGTCATCACTATAAGCCTTGCAAGCAATGTGACTAATGAGTTAGTTGCAGGATGATGCATTACGGAACGAGTAAAGAGAATTGCCGGTAACGAGATTGAACTAGGTATGATGATACTGACGATTGAATCTCGGGCAAGTAACATACCGATGACAAAGGGAATAATGTATGTTGTTATGCGGTTTGACCGATAAAGATCTTCATAGAATATGTAGGAGCCAATATGAGCATCTAAGTTCCGCTATTGTTTATTGACCGGAGATGTGTCTCGGTCATGTCTACATAGTTCTCGAACATGTAGGGTCCGCACGGTTAATGTTTGATGACGATTTGTATTATGAGTTATGTTATTTGATGTACAGAACTTTGTTCGGAGTCCCGGATGAGATAACGGACATGACAAGGAGTCTCGATATGGTCGAGAGGTAAAGATTCATATATTGGAAGGCTATATTCGGACACCGGAAGTGTTCCGGGTGATACCGGGTCACCGGAAGGGGTTCCGAGCAACCCCCAGCAAAGATATGGGCTTAATGGGCCAAGTAAGGGAACACACCAGCCCACAAGGGGCTGGTGCACCCCCTATAGAGCTAGCCACGTGGGGATAATGGAAAAGGAAACTATGAAGTAGGACTCCTACTTCCTTCGCCTCCCCCTCCTTCCTTTCCCCCTTGTCCAAATATGGTAAGGGGGGCCGAATTGGACTAGGGGCCCAAGTAGGATTCCTCCTACTTGGGCGTGCCCTAGGCTGCCTCCCTCCCTCTTCCTCCTTTATATACGTGGGGAGGGCACCCCTAGAACACACATCAATTGTTCCTAGCCGTGTGCGGTGCCCCCTCCATAGTTAACACCTCAGTCATATCGTTGTGGTGCTTAGGCGAAGCCCTGCGCTGGTAACATCATCATCACTCTCACCACGCCGTCGTGCTGAAAAAACCCTCCCTTGGCCTCAACTGGATCAAGAGTTCGAGGGACGTCACCGAGCTAAACGTGTGCAGATCATGGAGGTGCCGTGCATTCGATACTTGGATCGGTTGGATCGCGAAGACGTTCGACTACATCAACCGCGTTACTAAACACTTCCGCTTTCGGTCTATGAGGGTACATGGACACACTCTCCCCGCTCGTTGCTATGCTTCTCCTAGATAGATCTTGCGTGATCGTAGGATTTTTTTTTGAAATACTATGTTCCCCAACAGTGGCATCCGAGCCAGGTCTATGCGTAGATGTTATATGCACGAGTAGAACACAAAGAGTTGTGGGCGATAATAGTCATACTGCTTACCAGCATGTCATACTTTGATTCGGCCATATTGTTGGATGAAGCGGCCCAGACCGACATTACATGACCGCGTTCATGAGACTAGTTCTACCAACATGCTTCGCACACAGGTGGCTAGTGGGTGTCTATTTCTCCAACTTTAGTTGAATCGAGTGTGACTACGCCGGTCCTTGTTGAAGGTTAAAACAACACAGTTGACGAAAAATCATTGTGGTTTTTCATGCGTAGGTAAGAACGGTTCTTGCTAAGCCCGTAGCAGCCACGTAAAACTTGCAACAACAGAGTAGAGGACGTCTAACTTGTTTTTGCAGGGCATGTTGTCATGTGATATGGTCAAGACGTGATGAGATATAAATTGTTGTATGAGATGATCATGTTTTGTTAAAGTTATCGGCAACTGGCAGGAGCCTTATGGTTGTCTCTTTATTGCATGAGATGCAAGCGCCATATAATTGCTTTACTTTATCGCTATGCGATAGCAATAGTTGCAAAAGCAATAGTTGGCAAGATGACCATGTGACGACACATTGATAAAGATCAAGATGATGGAGATCATGGTGTCATCCGGTGACGATGGAAATCATGACGGTACTTTGGAGACGGAGATCAAAGGCACACGATAATGATGGCCATATCATGTCACATATTTTGAATGCATGTGATGTTTATCTTTTATGCATCTTATTTTGCTTAGTACGACGATAGCATTATGAGATGATACCTTACTAAAATTTCAAGGTATAAGTGTTCTCCCTAAGTATGCATCGTTGCTACAGTTCGTCGTGCCGAGACACCACGTGATGATCGGGTGTGATAAGCTCTACATTCACATACAATGGGTGCAAGCCAGTTTTGCACAAGCAGAATACTTAGGTTAAACTTGACGAGCCTAGCATATGCAAATATGGCCTTGGAACACTGAGACCGAAAGGTTGAGCGTGAATCATATAGTAGATATGATCAACATAGTGATGTTCACCATTGAAAAATTCTCCATCTCACATGATGATCGGACATGGTTTAGTTGATATGGATCACGTGATCATTTAGATGACTAGAGGGATGTCTATCTAAAGTGGGAGTTCTTAAGTAATATGAACTTTAATTTATCATGAACTTAGTACCTGATAGTAATTTGCATATCTATGTTGTAGATCTGTAGCTCGCGTATAGCTTCCCCGTTTTATTTATGATATGTTGCTAGAGAAAACTAAGTTGAAAGATGATAGTAGCAATGATGCGGACTAGGTCCTTGATCCGAGGATTATCCTCATTGTTGCACGGAAGAATTATGTCCTTGATGCACCGCTAGGTGACAGACCTATTTGCAGGAGCAGATGAAGACGTTATGAACGTTTGGCAAGCTCGGTATGATGACTACTTGATAGTTTAGTCCGCCATGATTTATGGCTTAGAACAGGGACTTCAATGTTTTGAACTCCACGGATCATATAAGATGTTCAAAGAGCTGAAATTGGTATTCTAGACTCATGAACGAGTCGAGAGGTATGAGACCTCTTACAAGTATTTTGCCTACAAGATGGAGGAGAATAGCTCAACCAGTGAGCATGTGCTCAGAATGTCTAAGTACTATAATCGCTTGAATCAAGTGGGAGTTAATCTTCCAGATAAGATAGTGATTGACAAAGTTCTCTAGTCACTATCACCAAGTTACTGGAACTTCGTGATGAACTATAATATTTAAGGGATGACGAAAACGATTCCTCGAGCTCTCCGTGATGCTGAAATCGGCGAAGGTAGAAATCAAGAAAAGCATCAAGTGTTGATGGTTGACAAAACCACTAGATTCAAGTAAAAGGGCAAAGAAAAAAGGGAACATCAAGAAGAATGGCAAGCAAGTTGCCACTCCCATGAAGAAGCCCAAATCTATACCCAAGCCTGGAACCGAGTGCTTCTACTCCAAAGGAAATGGTCACTTGAAGCGGAACTGCCCAAATACTTGGTGGATAAGAAGGATGGCAAAGTGAACAAAAGTATATATGATATACATGTTATTGATGCGTACTTTACTAGTGTTCATAGTAGCCCCTGGGTATTTGATACTGGTTCAATTGATATGATTAGTAACTTAAAATAGGAGTTGCAAAATGAACAGAGACTAGTTAAGGGTGAGGTGATGACGTGTGTTGGAAATGATTCCAAGGTTGATAAGATCACCATCACACACTCCTTTTATCTTCAGGATTAGTGTTAAACCTAAAATAAATGTTATTTGGTGTTTTGCATTGAGCATGGATATAATTGGATCATGTTTATTGCAATACGGTTATTCATTTAAGTCAAAGAATAATTGTTGTTCTGTTTACATGAATAAAACCTTCTATGGTCATACCCATAGTATAAGTGGTTTATTGAATCTCGATCGTAGTGATACACATATTCATAATATTGATGCCAAAAGATGCAAAGTTGATAATGAGAGTGCAACATACTTGTGGCACTGCCGTTTAGGCCATATTGGTGTAAAGTGCATGAAGAAACTCCATGCGGATGGACTTTTGGAATCACTTGATGCTTGCGAACCATGCCTCATGGGCAAGATGACTAAGACTCTGTTCTCTGGAACAATGGAGCGAGCCACTGACTTATTGGAAACAATACATACTGATGTATGCAGTCCGATGAGTGTTGAGGCTCGCTGCAGGTATCGTTATTTTATGACCTTCACAGATGATTTGAGCAGATATGTGTATATCTACTTAATGAAACATAAGTCTGAAACATTTGAAAAAGTTCAAATAATTTTCAGAGTGAAGTGGAAAATCATTGTAACAAGAAAATAAAGTTTCTATGATCTGATCGTGGAGCCGAATATTTGAGTTACGAGTTTGGTCTTCATTTGAAACAATGTGGAATAGTTTCACAACTCACGCCACCTGGAACACCACAACATAATGGTGTGTCCTAACGTCGTAGCCATACTTTGTTAGATATGGTGCGATCTATGATGTCTCTTACCAATTTACCACTATCATTTTGGGGTTATGCATTAGAGACAGTTGCATTCACGTCAAATAGGGCACCATCTAAATCCGTTGAGACGACACCGTATGAACTATGGTTTAAGCAAGAAACCTAAGATGTCGTTTCTTAAAAGATTGGGGTTGCAATGCTTATGTGAAAAAGGTTTCAGCCTGATAAGCTTGAACCCAAATCGGAGAAGTGCGTCTTCATAGGATACCCAAAAGAAACAATTGGGTACACCTTCTATCACAAATCTGAAGACAAATTCTTTTGTTGGTAAGAGTGGATCCTTTCTAGAGAAGGAGTTTCTCTCGAAAGAAGTGAGTGGGAAGAAAGTAGAACTTGATGAGGTAATTGTACCTTCTCTCAAATTGGAAAGTAGTTCATCACAAAAATCAGTTCATGTGATTCCTACACCAATTAGTGAGGAAGCTAATGATGATGATCATGAAACTTCAGATCAAGTTACTACCGAACCTCGTAGGTCAACCAGAGTAAGGTACCGCACCAGAGTGGTACGGCAATCTTGTTCTGGAGGTCATGTTACTTGACCATGACGAACCTACAAACTATGAGGAAGACATGATGAGCCCAGATTCCAAGAAATGTCTTGAGGCCATGAAATCTGAGATGGGATCCATATATGAGAACAAAGTGTGGACTTTGGTTGACTTGCCCGATGATCGACAAGCCATAGAGAACAAAGTGTTACTATCTACAAAGCTCAAATTGTCGCAAAAAGTTTTCGACAAGTTCAAGGTGTTGACTACGATGAGATTTTCCCACTCGTAGCAATGCTTAAGGCTGTCCGAATCATGTTAGCAGTTGCCACATTTTATGAAATTTGGCAAATAGATGTCAAAACTGTATTCTTTAATGGATTTCATAAAGAAGATTTGTATATGATACAACAAGAAGGTTTTGTCAATCCTAAAGGTCCTAATAATGTGTGCAAGCTCCAGCGATCCATCTATGGATTGGTGTAAGCATCTCAGAGTTGGAATATACGCTTTGATGAGTTGATCAAAGCATATAATTTTCTACAGACTTGCGGTGAAGCTTGTATTTACAAGAAAGTGAGTGGGTGCACTACAACATTTCTGATAAGTATATGTGAATGACATATTGTTGATCAGAAATAATGTAGAATTTTCTGGAAAAGCATAAAGGAGTGTTTGAAAGGAGTTTTTCAAAGAAAGACCCTGGTGAAGCTGCTTACATATTGAGCATCAAGATCTATAGAGATAGATAGAGACGCTTGATAAATTTTTTCAATGAGTACATACCTTGACAAGTTTTTGAAGTAGTTCAAAATGGAACAGTCAAAGAAAGAGTTCTTGCCTGTGTTGCAAGGTATGAAGTTGAGTGAAGACTCAAAACCCGACCACGGCAGAAAATAGAAAGAGAATGAAAAGTCATTCCCTTTGCCTCAGTCATAGGTTCTATAAAGGATGCTATGCTGTGTACCAGACCTATTATGTACCTGACCATGAGTTTGGCAAGAGGGTACAATAGTGATCCAGGAGTGGATCACTGGACAGCGTTCAAAATTATCCTTAGTGGAATAAGGAAATGTTTCTCAGTTATGGAGGTGACAAAGAGTTCATCGTAAAGAGTTACGTCGATGCAAGCTTTGACACCGATCTGGATGACTCTAAGTCTCGATCTAGATATATATAGGAAGTGGGAGAAATTAGCTAGAGTAGCTCCGTGAAGAGCATTGTAGACATAGAAATTTGCAAAATACATACGGATCTGAATGTGGCAGACCCGTTGACTAAACTTCTCTCACAAGCAAAACGTGATCACACCTTAGTAATCTTTGGGTGTTAATCTCATGATGATGTGAACTAGATTATTGACTTTAGTAAACCTTTTGGGTATTGGTCACATGGTGATGTGAACTATAGAGTGTTAAATCACATGACGATGTGAACTATTGGTGTTAAATCACATGGCGATGTGAACTAGGTTATTGGCTCTAGTGCAAGTGGGAGACTAAGGAAATATGCCCTAGAGGCAATAATAAAGTTGTTATTTATATTTCCTTATATCATGATAAATGTTTATTATTCATGCTAGAATTGTATTAACCGGAAACTTAGTACATGTGTGAATACATAGACAAACAGAGTGTCCCTAGTATGCCTCTACTTGACTAGCTCATTAATCAAAGATGGTTAAGTTTCCTAACCATAGACATGTGCTGTCATTTGATGAATGGGATCACATCATTTGAGAATGATGCGATGGACATGACCCATTCGTTAGCTTAGCATAAATGATCGTTTACTTTTATTTCTATTGCTTTCATCATGACTTATACATGTTCCTCTGACTATCAGATTATGCAACTCCCGAATACCGGAGGAACACCTTGTGTGGTATCAAACATCACAACGTAACTGGGTGATTATAAAGATGCTCTACAGGTGTCTCCGATGGTGTTTGTTGAGTTGGCATAGATCGAGATTAGGATTTGTCACTCTATGTATCGGAGAGGTATCTCTGGGCCCTCTCGTTAATGCTCATCACTATAAGCCTTGCAAGCAAGGTGACTAATGAGTTAGTTGCGGGATGATGCATTACAGAACGAGTAAAGAGACTTGGCGGTAATGAGATTGAACTAGGTATGATGATACCGATGATCGAATCTCGGACAAGTAACATACCGATGACAAAGGCAACAACATACGTTGTTATGCGGTTTGATCGATAAAGAACTTCATAGAATATGTAGGAGCCAATATGAGCATCCAGGTTCCGCTACTGGTTATTGTCCGGAGATGTGTCTCGGTCATGTCTACATAGTTCTCGAACCCATAGGGTCCGCACGCTTAACGTTTGATGACGATTTGTATTATGAGTTATGTGATTTGATGTACCAAAGTTTGTTTGGAGTCTCGGATGAGATCACGAACATGACGAGGAGTCTGGAAAGGTCGAGAAGTAAAGATTCATATATTGGAAGGCTATATTCGGACACCGGAAGTGTTTCGGGTGGTGCCGGCTCACCGAAAGGGGTTCTGGGCAACCCCCGGCAAATATATGGGCTTAATGGGCCAAGTAAGGGAACACACCAGCCCACAAGGGGCTGGTGCGCCCCTATAGGGCCAGCCACATGGGGAGAAAGGAAAAGGTGAGGAGGAAAAGGAAAGTATGAAGTAGGACTCCTACTTCCTTCACCTCCCCCCCTCCTTCCTTTCCCCCTTGTCCAAATATGGTAAGGGGGGCCGAATTGGACTAGGGGCCCAAGTAGGATTCCTCCTACTTGGGCGCGCCCTAGGCTGCCTCCCTCCCTCTCCCTCCTTTATATACATGGGGATGGCACCCCTAGAACACACATTAATTGTTCCTAGCCGTGTGCGGCGCCCCCTCCATAGTTAACACCTTGGGCATATCATCGTAGTGCTTAGGCGAAGCCCTGCGCCGATAACATCATTTTCACCGTCACCATGCCGTCGTGCTGACGAAACTCTTCCTTGGCCTCAACTAGATCTAGAGTTCGAGGGACGTCACCGAGCTAAAGTGTGCAGATCGCAGAGGTGTCGTGCGTTCGGTACTTGGATCGGTTAGATCGCGAAGACATTCAACTACGTCAACCGCGTTAGTAAACGCTTCCGCTTTCGGTCTACGAGGGTACGTGGACACACTCTCCCCGCTCGTTGCTATGCTTCTCCTAGATAAATCTTGCGTGATCGTAGGATTTTTTTTGAAATACTATGTTTCCCAACAATTCGGCGTCCCGAATATAGCATTATATGCATTGGCTCCGAATCATGTCTTTGGTCAATAGTTGGGTTGCCTGGCTCCTGTGCTCGCTACCTTACATTCCGTCTGATCGGCTAGGGTAGTAAAGGGAGAACTACTGTGATTGTGTTTCTGGTTTACCCGGCAAACACCTCAGTAGAGAAAGCCGAAAACTAACTGTCATGATGCGGCGAGAGCTGGTCAGCTATTCGGTGACTAAGTATAAATCTCTTGCAATTTTTTCCGCATTATGCGATAGGCTGGCCTCCACCCGGCTGGGCATTCATAGCACCCAAGTTCGGATAATCGAACAATACTAGGGGTTGCGCCCGCACTCCCATTATAAAACTCCTATGGCTAAGTGAGGGCGATAAAGCCGCATAGTCTGATTGCCTGGTTCGCCGCACTAACACCTCCTTTACGGACCAGTACATTGGGTCAAGAATGTCTAAGTGTTATCCCGAACACCCCCGTACTACCTACGTGGGGGCTGAAGCCGACGACTAGCCAACTCTCAGATGTCATAAACAGTCGTACAGGAGGAGATATTTTAAAGTAAAATAAGAAACATATCATACATAAGCCTTGTTTCATAATACAAGATTGGACAACATAGATACATTCATTCAAAAATGATGTCCTTTGAACATTGGCCCTCTACAATGCAGGATCATTTCAGGACATCATCAAAGTACCGCTCTGGCGTGCGGTGCTCTTTGCCTGCGGGTGCTCCCTAAGTTGCAAGCTTGACGGCGTCCATCTTCGCCCACTGCTCCTTGACATGGGCGAAGGCCATCCGCGCACCTTCGATGCAGACTGATGACCCACAAGTATAGGGGATCTATCGTAGTCCTTTCGATAAGTAAGAGTGTCGAACCCAACGAGGAGCAGAAGGAAATGATAAGAAGTTTTCAGTAAGGTATTCTCTGCAAGCACTGAAATTATAGGTAACAGATAGTTTTGTGATAAGGTAATTTGTAACGGGTAACAAGTAGTAAAAGTAAATAAGGTGCAACAAGATGGCTCAATCCTTTTTGTAGCAAAGAAAAAGCCTGGACAAACTCTTATATAAAGGAAAATGCTCCCGAGAACACATGGGAATTATCGTCAAGCTAGTTTCATCATGCTCATATGATTCGCGTTTGGTACTTTGATAATTTGATATGTGGGTGGACCGGTGCTTTGGTACTGCCGTTACTTGGACAAGCATCCCATTTATGATTAACCCCTCTTGCAAGCATCCACAACTACAAAAGAAGTATTAAGTTAAACCTAACCATAGCATGAAACATATGTATCCAAATCAGCCCCTTACGAAGCAACGCATAAACTAGGGTTTAAGCTTCTGTCACCCTAGCAACCCATCATCTACTTATTACTTCCCAATGCCTTCCCCTAGGCCCAAACAATGGTGAAGTGTCATGTAGTCAACATTCACATGACACCACTAAAGGAGAGACAACAAACATCTCATCAAAATATCGAACAAATACCAAATTTACATGACTACTTATAGCAAGACTTCTCCCATGTCCTCAGGAACAAACATAACTACTCACAAATCATATTCATGTTCTTAATCAGAGGGGTATTAATATGCATAAAGGATCGGAACATATATCTTCCACCAAATAAACCAACTAGCATCAACTACAAGGAGTAATCAACACTACTAGCAACCCACAGGTACCAATCTAAGGTTTTGAGACAAAGATTGGATACAAGAGATGAACTAGGGTTTGAGATGAGATGGTGCTGGTGAAGATGTTGATGGAGATTGACCCCCTCCTGATGAGAGGATCGATGGTGATACCGATGGTGATGATTTCCCCCTCCTGGAGAGATGTTTCCCCGGCAGAACAACTCCGTTGGAGCCCTAGATAGGTTCCAGCAAGGTTCCGCCTCGTGGCGGCGGAGTTTCGTCCCAAGAGCTTCCTTATGATTTTTCCAGGGCGAAAGACCTCATATAGCCAAAGATGGGCACCGGAGGCCTACTAGGGGGCCCACGAGATAGGGGCGCGCGCCCAGGGGGTAGGGCGCGCCCCCCACCCTCGTGGACGGTGGGTGGCCCCCTCTGGTGCTTCCTTCGCCCAATATTTTTTATATATTCTAAAAATGACTCCCGTGGAGTTTCAGGACTTTTGGAGTTGTGCAGAATAGGTCTCTAATGTTTGCTCCTTTTCCAGCCCAGAATTCTAGCTGCCGGCATTCTCCCTCTTCGTGCAAACCTTGTAAAATAAGAGAGAATAGGCATAAGTATTGTGACATAATGTGTAATAACAACCCATAATGCAATAAATATCGATATAAAAACATGATGCAAAATGGACGTATCAACTCCCCCAAGCTTAGACCTCGCTTTTCCTCAAGCAGAAGCCGATATCTCTAAACATGTCCACATGTTTAGAGATAGAGGTGTCGATAAAATAAAAGACGGACATGAGGGCATCATGATCATTCTTATAAGAGCAACATACATATATATTGTCATATGATTTCTTATGCTAAAGTAACAATTCATTCACAATTTCAAGTATGAATCAGAAACTCCATTGAAAACTAACAAACTATAACCTCAATCATTGAAGCAATTGCAATTTATCATAACATTGGAAAGAGTCAATATAAGATCTTTTCAGCAAGTCCACATACTCAACTAGGGATGAAAATGGAACCGAAACTTTCCGTTTTTCCGGCAAAAAAGCGAAAACGGAGAGGAAAAACGGAAATGGAAACGGAATTTTGCAAAACAAAAACAAAAGTGGAATTTTTTATGCGGAAACGGAAACAAAAACGAAACGGAACAAGTGCGGAAATGGAATTTTCCGTTTCCGTCAATATGGAACTTTCCGCTTTTAATACGAGAAAATGTCTATTTTATAGCCCAACATAGAGTTACATAGCAGAATAATGGCCCAACTTCAGCATAACAATACACTAGGCACTGCAGCAAGGCGAGCAGAATCCCTAATCTAATCCCTAATCACCGCTCAAAAATAATCTAATCCCTAATCGAGCAGAGGAGCACGCCGCCACCGCCACTGCCCTCGCATCTTCGGTCGGCCTGCCCAGACTTGACATGGCGCCGTCGGACGCTGCCGTCCTCTGAAGCTGCCGTTCGACGCCTCCGTCCTCTACGCCCCTCTAAAGCCGCCTTTCCGACGCCTCCAACCTCTACGCCCCTCCAACACAATCGAATCCCTCCGCAGTTGCACCCCTCTCCGCTGCTAACGACACCTTCATGGCTGCACCTGCAGTCCTGCACTACTGCACATATAGAGTAAGATCACCAAGAAAGATAGCTTATGAATGTTCATGCAGATCTTGCGAAAATCCATGATACACACTATGTTGAATTTCCTGTAGCCATGTACATACAGTAAGTCTATCATAACTAATATTGGGATCCTTGTGCTTTCACAGTGCACTAGTGGGCTAGTGGTACAGTTGTATTTAGCTTGCTTATACATAATTAATTAATGTTGTTAGCCTATTACAGGTCTGGCCGTAGTGTTAGTGCACTGCCAACCTGCAATGGATGATTTTTTTACGGCAAGTAGCAGTGCAAGTGTAAGCGCAACATCTCCGATTGTGCTTGAATCATCGTCGGAGCAGCCTCCCAATGCTACTAATACAAGTGCAGCAGCTGCAAGTTCGGATACAGCCAATGGAACTGAAGATGCAGCCCCTGACGTGAAGAGATGTAAGAAGCTCACCTCTGATGTTTGGGAACATTTCACCAAGTATGAGGTAACGACGATGGATAAGGATGGTAACAAGGTTGTAGAGAAATGGGCTAGATGCAATAGCAAAGGGTGCAATTACAAGGGCCCTCGTACTAATGCTCGAGGCAATCGGGGCACAACAGTTTTCAAGTCTCATTTGCAGAACAAGCATCAGATCATTACTGGACAGCAAAAACTTGTACTGAATAAAGTTGAAGGAAATGAGTCCATGGTAGCACCTGCGACCTTTAGGTATGACGAGTCTACCAGTTTGAAGAAGTTTTATCTCTCAATTATAATGCATGAGTACCCCTTCAATATTGTTGACCATGAGTACTTGGTGGACTTTATCCATTCTTTGCGTCCAACTTTTCCAATTAAAAGTCGCCCTACTGTGAAGAAAGACATAGTCAACATATTTAAAGAGAAAAAGAAGAAATTGTATGAGTACTTCAAAACAGTGCAGTGCCGATTTAGTGCCACCATGGACATGTGGACATCTGGACAAACCAAAGGATACATGTGCATCATTGTTCATTGGATAGATGAAAACTGGTGCATGCAAAAGAGGATTATCAAGTTTAATCATGTACAGGGAAACCATTCAGGAAAAAATCTTGGCTTACACTTTTATGATTGCATAGTGGACTGGAATCTTGACAGGAAATTGCTTTCACTCAGTTTGGACAATGCTTCAGCCAATGATAAGTGTGTTGAGGGGCTACTAACCAAATTCAGTAAGAATAGTCTAATCTGTGATGGCATATTTTTTCATGTAAGATGTTTCAATCACATCCTAAACCTGGTCGCTCAAGATGGTTTGAAGACAATTGCAGCTTCTATTGCAAATATTAGAAATACAATATCAATTGTGAGGAATTCTCCACAGCAGAAGGAAGAGTTTGAGAAGTGTGCTTCAGAATGTGACTTGAATCCAAAATCTGAACTGGTCTTGGATGTTCCTACCCGATGGAATTCCACGTATGATATGCTGCAGAAGGCACTTTACTTTAGAGATTCTTTTGATAGGCTTTTTCTTCGGCATAAAAAGAAGTATAAGAAGTGTGCTCCAACTTCGCAGAATTGGATTATGGCATTGAAGATATGTGATCACCTGAAGATTTTCAAGGATGCTACTGTGCTGTTCTCTGGAACTACATATCCAACTGCAAATAAGTTTTTTATCACCTTTTGCAAGTTTAAGATTGCAATTGATGGCTAGTGTGCTAGCTCTGAGAAAGTAATTAAGTCTATGGCACGTTCCATGAAACTTAAATATGATAAGTATTGGGAGAAGTCCAACATGGCACTTTCCGTGGTAGTCTTCTTTGATCCTAGATACAAGAGAAACATGATAGAATATTATGCACCAACCATTTACCCCACCACTCATGACCAACAGATTGAGAAGTTTACATAAGTTATTACCCAGTTGTTTGAAGCTTACGTCTCTACATCAAAGAAGACAACATGCAACAGTAGTGATACTAATATGTATAAAACACCTTCTGTTGATCTTGATCTAGATGATGGTTTAGACTCGTTCTTGAGTAGTAGAAGTCAAAAATCAGACCGTGTTCTCAAAACTGAGTTGGAAGTATACATGGAGCAAGAGTTACAATCTAGAAAAGATTCGAATTTTGATATACTATCATGGTGGAAGGTCAATCAAGTTGAGTTTCCTATTCTGTCACGACTTGCTCGAGATATCTTATCTATGCAAGTGTCGACGGTTGCCTCGGAGTCGGCATTCAGTGCTGGTGGGCGGGTTGTGGACCCATTTCGTGGTCGTCTTGAACCTGAAACCGTCGAAGCTTTAATTTGTACTAAAAGTTGGATTGGAGCATCAAAAGGTAACCTTTTAAATTTTATCTCAACTTCATGTGCACCCTGTGACATAATCATACTAATAATTATTATTATCAATCATTCAGGTAGTGACATTGCATCTGTTGTCAAAGACATGGACATGCCAAGCTTGGAGGAACGTTTTACAACTTTGGTGCACATGGTTTGCATTTTATCTATTTTTTGACTTGTATTATGTCTAATACTCATATTACAGAACTTGAAATCTATTTGTATGCTTGCCTATGTAGTTGGAGGAGCCACAAGAGGATGATAGTGATGATGACATGGAAGACTTCATGGATGAGGAAATGGAGGATTGAATGTTGTAGTGCTGGAATGGAACTGTTAGTTACTATATTTAAAGTTTCAAATATTTGCATCATGGATACTTTCCTTGTTGAGTTGAAGTGTGTACTACAGTACTAGTACTATTAAAGCTGAGCACTATTGTGATTTGAGCTGCGATGTTTGGTTGTTGGATGGCTTCCAAGTTTTTTTGTTGCAAAAGTTGAATATTTATGCACAAATGAATATCTAATAATATATCCACAATATGTCATAATATTTTATAATCATCTTATCATTGAAAACTTTGTTCATTTCATTGTGTTTTTTCTACAGTTCAAGGGTTCTTTGTTCCGGTGAACATCCGCTTCCGTCTCCGTTTCCGTGTCGTATTCGCTCCGTTTTTGTTTCCGGTAGTATCTGTTTCCGTATTTGTTTCCGAGGTTTCTATATTCGTTTCCGTTTCCAGAAAAAAATATGAAAACAAATATGATAGCACCCAGTTCCGTCCGTTTCCGCTCCGTTTTCATCCCTATACTCAACTATCATTTATTTTTTCACAATTGCTAACATTCACGCAATACTTATGGGTATGAAGTTTTAATCGGACACAGAGAAAGATAGGGGCTTGTAGTTTTGCCTCCCAACCTTTTACCTCAAGGGTAATGTCAACAATAATAGTTCATGACAATTCACATCCAATTTTATATATATATATATATATATATATATATATATATATACATAAACACTATTCTGATCACGGGATCAGAATAATATTCTGATCACAACTTGACCTGCCCCGCTAGTAGTACGTTGAACTTCCCTGTGAACTTGGCTGAACTTCCGCCAACATTGCCCAAATGGGGCTTGCGATATATCGTTGGAAAGCTATGGACACCAATATCATGACCCAACTTAAACTTTTGGCAAAATATAAGCGGTTTAAGAGCAGTTTTGAAAACCGTTTTTTCTTCGCACAAAAAACGTGAATAGTATTTTCGATCGCATTTCGAAACCGTTTATCGGAATGAGGCATACAATATGGCGTTGAAAAGCTGCTGCAAAACCGCTCCTTCCACATGCTGAAAGTTTTCTCTAATTCCCTATGGTTAAAGAGTAATTTGAAAAAACGTAAAATTTCGTAAACCGAACAGCTGAGTTCATTTTTTCAATGTCATATCTAAATGGCTAATCCAATGGAGGCATATGATACGGCGTTGGAAAGCTTATGAAAATGTGCTACTTTTTCATCTTGAAAGTTTTTTTCTAATTTTGAATGGTTTAAGAGTAATTTAGAAAATGGTCGAAGTCCTACCAAATTCGTATTTTCGAGCTAATTTTTTAATCGTGCGTCCGAATGCAGCAAATGATATGGCGTTGGAAAGCTTGAACAAATGCGAAACTTTTTGGTATGTATTGTTTCACCCGATTATTTACGGTTTTAAGTCAGTTTCGAAAATGGCTAAAAACATATTTTTGCCGTAATTTCTACAAACTTTATCGGAATGGGGCAAATAATATACCGCTGAAAAGCTACGGAAAGTGCGAAACTTTTTCATGTTGATGGTTTTCTCTGATTCCTAGCCGTTTTCAAGTAATTTCGAAAACGGCGGGATCATGCGTTCTGCCTTTATCGCAAAACAGATTCTTCGAAAATGCACCGCGTTAAGAACCTGAACTTCTCGGCGCGTGTACCTGAACTTCATCTGTTTTTCACGTGATTTTTTTTCTCGTAGGTCTCCATCCACTGCTCGTAACTCTCCATCCATTCACCAAAATTGAGCAGGTGATATACCGATGGAAAACTGTTGTAAGCACGCAAGTTTCCCGTGTTGATCATCTTTTCATACTCGCGACGATTTTAAAAGTTTTTCATCTAAAATTCATTCAGCGTAGTAGTTGAACTTGCTGCTATTTTCACATTGAACTTCTGTGACGTATTTTTGTTTGCAATTTTCTTATCCATTCGTTAGTGTTACACAAATACTATTCCTTTTGTGCAAACGTCTCTCACAATATTTTTTTAACTTTCTCCGACCGAGGACTTGAACTTACACAAATGATATTCCTGTTGTTTTGAGGTAAATTAGAAAATGGCAAGATCATGATTTATGCGTTCATCGCGAATGAAAATGCACTGTGTGAAGTAGTTGAACTTATGGGGCATGTTTGTTTGAACTTCACTCTGTTTTTGACGTGCTATTTTTGACGTGTTGCTTTTTGCACCGCGTGAAGTAGTTGAACTTCTGGAGCATGTCTGTTTGAACTCCACACTATTTCACTTTATTCTATTTTTCTTATATGAAATACACACCATGTAGTACGTGAACTTCTGATTGTTATCACTTTGAACCTCTCTTTGGTTTGAGAGAATTATTTAAAACACAAAAAACTACATTTTTATGTATTTTGGACATCTAAATACATGGTGAACCTCTCTCACAAGAATTTTTTGAACTTTTCCTCGCCGAGCACTTGAACTTCTAGCAACTATTTTTTTCATTTATGAGTTGTTTTTAAAAGTGCAAAAAATGGCGTTGTGTTTTTAATTTTTTGAACATGTAAATCCTAGGTTTTAATAAACTCCGAACTTCTGTGTCATTTCAATTTGAACTACACCTTTTTATATTTTGATTAAAGAATTGTATTTGATTTTTATACGAAAAAAATCTAGCATGGAAATACAAGGTGAACCTCTCTCGCAAGGATTTTTTAACCTCCCCGGACAGAGCACTTGAATTTCTTTCAACAAACATTTTATGCTTTTATTTTTCTATACTTTTATTCTCACCTGAAATGCATTCCTTGCACTAGTTGAACTTCTCATTGTTTTCACCTCGAACTCCTGTCACATATTTTTTTCAACCTCTCTCACAAGAATTTTTGAACTTTCTCCGGTCAAGGACTTGAACTTATAGCAACAATTTTTTTGTGTTTTTGAACATGGAAAATACAAGGTGAACCTCTCGCACAAGAATTTTTGATCTTCCCCGGACAGAGCACTTGAACTTCTTTCAAAAACCTTTTAAGCATTTATTTTTCTATACTTTTATTTTCACTTGAAATGCATTCCTTGTAGTACTTGAACTTCTCGCTGTTTTTACTATGAACATCTGTCGCGTTTTTGTGAAAAAATTGAACCTCTTTGTGTATTATTAGAAATGGCAAAAAATGGAGTTCTTTAGTAAATGTCGAACTTCTTCGTTATTTCGAATTGAACTTCTTGGTTTATTCGTAGTAATGCAAAAAAATCAAGTTTTTGTAATAAATATCGAACTCCTCCGTTTTCGAAAATTGAAGTTCTTGGTTTATTTTTTAGTAATGAGGAAAATCTGACTTTTCATATACATTGAACTACTCTATTTTTTAAATTGAACTTCTTGGTTTTTTTAATTTGACTTTCTTGGTTCTGTAATAAACATTGAACCTCTATCTTTTTGAAATTTGAACCTCCAATTTCTTTTTGGAAACCTGGAAAATGCTTTTTTAAATAATTTGTGGAACTACCATGTTTTTAATTTTTTGCAGTTCTTTGTTTTTAAAAAAGAGAGATGAATCCTTTTTTACAAACATTGAATTGCTTTGTTTCTTTTTATTTGAACTTTTAGGTTTTTATTTTGCTTCGTTCACACCACATTTATCCAATTTTCTTGAGGAAAATTCCAACATGGTCTCATTTTTTGTTTTATGAAACTCTTGTTTTCTCTGCACTTATCTAGCTTATGTATTTGAGCTTACATACTTCTAAAACCTGAACTTCACATTTTTTATCATTTCATAAGTAAATGTTTCTCACACGAAGGCACCAATTTCATAAGAAAACTTTCTCTCACAAATGCACAAGAATGGATTCTTTTTTCTTATGTGAACTACCTACACGGGAAAGCCAAAGATAAGTTCTTTTTGTCTCGCTTAAACAAATTAATACACAACCTCGGAAGAATACAATTGGAAATAATACAACCCAAACCTCTCCTTTTTCTTGGTTTTCTGATTTTTTTAGTAAACATCAAAGTGTTTGCTACAATTAACATATTTTTTACCTTCTTGAACATACTTACAATACGTGACCTTCTTCCACACAGCATTGGACCTTTTGTATTATAATTAACATACTTGACCTTCTCAAACATAAGATTTTGACCTTTAGCATACAAAAAAACTAAAAGCAGAAAATTTGTAAAAATGTTTTGTTACAATTAACATACTTGATGTTCTCCAGAAATGTAAAATATGTTCGGTAAACATCAATTGATTCACCCCAAAACAGAATGGCAAGCAAGTTGCCACTCCCATGAAGAAGCCCAAAGCTATACCCAAGCCTGGAATCGAGTGCTTCTACTCCAAAGGAAATGGTCACTTGAAGCGGAACTGCCCAAATACTTGGTGGATAAGAAGGATGGCAAAGTGAACAAAAGTATATATGATATACATGTTATTGATGCGTACTTTACTAGTGTTTATAGTAGCCCGTGGGTATTTGATACTGGTTCAATTGATATGATTAGTAACTTAAAACAGGAGTTGCAAAATGAACAGAGACTAGTTAAGGGCGAGGTGACGACGTGTGTTGGAAATGATTCCAAGGTTGATAAGATCACCATCACACACTCCTTTTACCTTTAGGATTAGTGTTAAACCTAAAATAAATGTTATTTGGTGTTTTGCATTGAGCATGGATATAATTGGATCATGTTTATTGCAATACGGTTATTCATTTAAGTCAAAGAATAATTGTTGTTCTGTTTACATGAATAAAACCTTCTATGGTCATACACTTAATATAAATGTTTTATTGAATCTCGATCGTAGTGATACACATATTCATAATATTGATGCCAAAAGATGCAAAGTTGATAATGAGAGTGCAACATACTTGTGGCACTGCCGTTTAGGTCATATTGGTGTAAAGTGCATGAAGAAACTCCATGTGGATGGACTTTTGGAATCACTTGATGCTTGCGAACCATGCCTCATGGGCAAGATGACTAAGACTCCGTTCTCTGGAACAATGGAGTGAGCCACTAACTTATTGGAAACAATACATACTGATGTATGCGGTCCGATGAGTGTTGAGGCTCGCTGCGGGTATCGTTATTTTCTGACCTTCACAGATGATTTGAGCAGATATGTGTATATCTACTTAATGAAACATAAGTCTAAAACATTTGAAAAAGTTCAAATAATTTTTAGAGTGAAGTGGAAAATCATTGTAACAAGAAAATAAAGTTTCTAATCTGATCGTGGAGCCGAATATTTGAGTTACGAGTTTGGTCTTCATTTGAAACAATGTGGAATAGTTTCACAACTCACGCCACCTAGAACACCATAACATAATGGTGTATCCTAACGTCGTAGCCATACTTTGCTAGATATGGTGCGATCTATGATGTCTCTTACCAATTTACCACTATCATTTTGGGGTTATGCATTAGAGACAGCTGCATTCACGTCAAATAGGGCACCATCTAAATCCGTTGAGACGACACCGTATGAACTATGGTTTAAGCAAGAAACCTAAGATGTCGTTTCTTAAAAGATTGGGGTTGCAATGCTTATGTGAAAAAGGTTTCAGCCTGATAAGCTCGAATCCAAATCGGAGAAGTGCGTCTTCATAGGATACCCAAAAGAAACTATTGGGTACACCTTCTATCACAAATCTGAAGACAAGATCTTTAGTTGGTAAGAGTGGATCCTTTCTAGAGAAGGAGTTTCTCTCGAAAGAAGTGAGTGGGAAGAAAGTAGAACTTGATGAGGTAATTGTACCTTCTCTCAAATTGGAAAGTAGTTCATCACAAAAATCAGTTCATGTGATTCCTACACCAATTAGTGAGGAAGCTAATGATGATGATCATGAAACTTCATATCAAGTTACTACCGAACCTCGTAGGTCAACCAGAGTAAGGTACCGCACCAGAGTGGTACGACAATCCTATTCTGGAGGTCATGTTACTTGACCATGACGAACCTACAAACTATGAGGAAGCCATGATGAGCCCAGATTCCGCGAAATGTCTTGAGGCCATGAAATCTGAGATGGGATCCATATATGAGAACAAAGTGTGGACTTTGGTTGACTTTCCCGATGATCGACAAGCCATAGAGAACAAAGTGTTACTATCTACAAAGCTCAAATTGTTGCAAAAAGTTTTCGACAAGTTCAAGGTGTTGACTACGATGAGATTTTCCCACTCGTAGCAATGCTTAAGGTTGTCCGAATCATGTTAGCAGTTGCCACATTTTATGAAATTTGGCAAATAGATGTCAAAACTGTATTCTTTAATGGATTTCATAAAGAAGAGTTGTATATGATACAACAAGAAGGTTTTGTCAATCCTAAAGGTCCTAACAACGTGTGCAAGCTCCAGCGATCCATCTATGGATTGGTGTAAGCATCTCAGAGTTGGAATATACGCTTTGATGAGTTGATCAAAGCATATAATTTTCTACAGACTTGCGGTGAAGCCTATATTTACAAGAAAGTGAGTGGGTGCACTACAACATTTCTAATAAGTATATGTGAATGACATATTGTTGATCAGAAATAATGTAGAATTTTCTGGAAAAGCATAAAGGAGTGTTTGAAAGGAGTTTTTCAAAGAAAGACCTTGGTGAAGCTGCTTACATATTGAGCATCAAGATCTATAGAGATAGATCAAGACGCTTGATAAATTTTTTCAATGAGTACATACCTTGACAAGTTTTTGAAGTAGTTCAAAATGGAACAGTCAAAGAAAGAGTTCTTGCCTGTGTTGCAAGGTATGAAGTTGAGTGAAGACTCAAAACCCGACCACGGCAGAAAATAGAAAGAGAATGAAAAGTCATTCCCTATGCCTTAGTCATAGGTTCTATAAAGGATGCTATGCTGTGTACCAGACCTATTATGTACCTGACCATGAGTTTGGCAAGAGGGTACAATAGTGATCCAGGAGTGGATCACTGGACAGCGTTCAAAATTATCCTTAGTGGAATAAGGAAATGTTTCTCGGTTATGGAGGTGACAAAGAGTTCATCGTAAAGAGTTACGTCGATGCAAGCTTTGACACCGATCTGGATGACTCTAAGTCTCGATCTAGATATATATTGGAAGTGGGAGAAATTAGCTAGAGTAGCTCCGTGAAGAGCATTGTAGACATAGAAATTTGCAAAATACATACGGATCTGAATGTGGCACACCCGTTGACTAAACTTCTCTCACAAGCAAAACGTGATCACACCTTAGTAATCTTTGGGTGTTAATCTCATGATGATGTGAACTAGATTATTGACTTTAGTAAACCTTTTGGGTATTGGTCACATGGTGATGTGAACTATAGAGTGTTAAATCACATGACGATGTGAACTATTGGTGTTAAATCACATGGCGATGTGAACTAGGTTATTGGCTCTAGTGCAAGTGGGAGACTAAGGAAATATTCCCTAGAGGCAATAATAAAGTTGTTATTTATATTTCCTTATATCATGATAAATGTTTATTATTCATGCTAGAATTGTATTAACCGGAAACTTAGTACATGTGTGAATACATAGACAAACAGAGTGTCCCTAGTATGCCTCTACTTGACTAGCTCATTAATCAAAGATGGTTAAGTTTCCTAACCATAGACATGTGCTTTCATTTGATGAATGGGATCACATCATTTGAGAATGATGCGATGGACATGACCCATCTGTTAGCTTAGCATAAATGATCGTTTAGTTTTATTGCTATTGCTTTCATCATGACTTATACATGTTCCTCTGACTATCAGATTATGCAACTCCCGAATACTAGAGGAACACCTTGTGTGGTATCAAACATCACAACATAACTGGGTGATTATAAAGATGCTCTACAGGTGTCTCGATGGTGTTTGTTGAGTTGGCATAGATCGAGATTAGGATTTGTCACTCTGTGTATCGAAGAGGTATCTCTGGGCCCTCTCGGTAATGCTCATCACTATAAGCCTTGTAAGCAATGTGACTAATGAGTTAGTTGCGGGATGATGCATTACAGAACGAGTAAAGAGACTTGGCGGTAATGAGATTGAACTAGGTATGATGATACCGACGATCGAATCTCAGACAAGTAACATACCGATGACAAAGGCAACAACGTATGTTGTTATGCGGTTTGATTGATAAAGAACTTCATAGAATATGTAGGCCAATATGAGCTTCTAGGTTCCACTACTGGTTATTGTCCGGAGATGTGTCTCGGTCATGTCTACATAGTTCTCGAACCCATAGGGTCCGCACGCTTAACGTTCGATGACGATTTGTATTATGAGTTATGTGATTTGATTTACCGAAGTTTGTTCGGAGTCCCGGATGAGATCACGGACATGAGGAGGAGTCTGGAAAGGTCGAGAGGTAAAGATTCATATATTGGAGGGCTATATTCGGACACCGGAAGTGTTTCGGGTGGTGCCGGCTCACCGGAAGGGGTTCCGGGCAACCCCCGGCAAATATATGGGCTTAATGGGCCAAGTAAGGGAACACACCAGCCCACAAGGGGCTGGTGCGCCCCCTATAGGGCCAGCCACATGGGGAGAAAGGAAAAGGTGAGGAGGAAAAGGAAAGTATGAAGTAGGACTCCTACTTCCTTCACCTCCCCCTCCTTCCTTTCCCCCTTGTCCAAATATGGTAAGGGGGGCCGAATTGGACTAGGGGCCCAAGTAGGATTCCTCCTACTTGGGCGCGCCTTAGGCTGCCTCCCTCCCTCTCCCTCCTTTATATACATGGGGATGGCACCCCTAGAACACACATTAATTGTTCCTAGCCATGTGCGGCGCCCCCTCCACAGTTAACCCCTCGGGCATATCATCGTAGTGCTTAGGCGAAGCCCTGCGCCGGTAACATCATTTTCACCGTCACCATGCCGTCGTGCTGACAAAACTCTCCCTTGGCCTCAACTAGATCTAGAGTTCGAGGGACGTCACCGAGCTAAACGTGTGCAGATCGCAGAGGTGTCGTGCGTTCGGTACTTGGATCGGTTGGATCACGAAGACATTCAACTACGTCAACCGCGTTAGTAAACGCTTCCGCTTTCGGTCTACGAGGGTACGTGGACACACTCTCCCCACTCGTTGCTATGCTTCTCCTAGATAAATCTTGCGTGATCATAGGATTTTTTTGAAATACTACGTTTCCCAACAATTCGGCGTCCCAAATATAGCATTATATGCATTGGCTCCGAATCATGTCTTTGGTCAATAGTTGGGTTGCCTGGCTCCTGTGCTTGCTACCTTACGTTCCGTCTGATCGGCTAGGGTAGTAAAGGGAGAACTACTGTGATTGTGTTTCTGGTTTACCCGGCAAACACCTCAGTAGAGAAAGCCAAAAACTGACTGTCATGATGCGGCGAGAGCTGGTCAGCTATTCGGTGACTAAATATAAATCTCTTGCAATTTTTTCCGCATTATGCGATAGGCTAGCCTCCACCCGGCTGGGCATTCATAGCACCCAAGTTCGGGTAATCGAACAATACTAGGGGTTGCGCCCGCACTCCCATTATAAAACTCCTATGGCTAAGTGAGGGCGATAAAGCCGCATAGTCCGATTGCCTGGTTCGCCGCACTAACACCTCCTTCACGGACCAGTACATTGGGTCAAGAATGTCTAAGTGTTATCCCGAACACCCCCGTACTACCTACGTGGGGGCTGAAGCCGACGACTGGCCAACTCTCAGATGTCATAAACAGTCGTACAGGAGGAGATATTTTAAAGTAAAATAAGAAACATATCATACATAAGCCTTGTTTCATAATACAAGATTGGACAACATAGATACATTCATTCAAAAATGATGTCCTTTGAACATTGGCCCTCTACAATGCAGGATCATTTTAGGACATCATTAAAGTACCGCTCTGGCGTGCGGTGCTCTTTGCCTGCGGGTGCTCCCTAAGTTGCAAGCTTGACGGCGTCCATCTTCGCCCACTGCACCTTGACATGGGCGAAGGCCATCCGCGCACCTTCGATGCAGACTGATGACCCACAAGTATAGGGGATCTATCGTAGTCCTTTCGATAAGTAAGAGTGTCGAACCCAACGAGGAGCAGAAGGAAATGATAAGAAGTTTTCAGTAAGGTATTCTCTGCAAGCACTGAAATTATAGGTAACAAATAGTTTTGTGATAAGGTAATTTGTAACGGGTAACAAGTAATAAAAGTAAATAAGGTGCAACAAGATGGCCCAATCCTTTTTGTAGCAAAGAAAAAGCCTGGACAAACTCTTATATAAAGGAAAATGCTCCCGAGGACACATGGGAGTTATCATCAAGATAGTTTCATCATGCTCATATGATTCGCGTTCGGTACTTTGATAATTTGATATGTGGGTGGACCGGTGCTTTGGTACTGCCCTTACTTGGACAAGCATCCCATTTATGATTAACCCCTCTTGCAAGCATCCGCAACTACAAAAGAAGTATTAAGGTAAACCTAACCATAGCATGAAACATATGGATCCAAATCAGCCCCTTACGAAGCAACACATAAACTAGGGTTTAAGCTTCTGTCACCCTAGCAACCCATCATCTACTTATTACTTCCCAATGCCTTCCCCTAGGCCCAAACAATGGTGAAGTGTCATGTAGTCAACATTCACATGACACCACTAAAGGAGAGACAACAAACATCTCATCAAAATATCGAACAAATACCAAATTTACATGACTACTTATAGCAAGCCTTCTCCCATGTCCTCAGGAACAAACGTAACTACTCACAAATCATATTCATGTTCTTAATTAGAGGGGTATTAATATGCATAAAGGATCAGAACATATATCTTCCACCAAATAAACCAACTAGCATCAACTACAAGTAGTAATCAACACTACTAGCAACCCACAGGTACCAATCTGAGGTTTTGAGACAAAGATTGGATACAAGAGATGAACTAGGGTTTGAGATGAGATGGTGCTGGTGAAGATGTTGATGGAGATTGACCCCCTCCTGATGAGAGGATCGATGGTGATACCGATGGTGATGATTTCCCCCTCCTGGAGGGATGTTTCCCCGGCAGAACAACTCTGCTGGAGCCCTAGATAGGTTCCGGAAAGGTTCCGCCTCGTGGCGGCGGAGTTTCGTCCCAAGAGCTTCCTTATGATTTTCCAGGGTGAAAGACCTCATATAGCCAAAGATGGGCACCGGAGGCCTACTAGGGGGCCCACGAGATAGGGGCGCGCGCCCAGGGGGTAGGGCACGCCCCCCACCCTCGTGGATGGTGGGTGGCCCCCCTTTGGTGCTTCCTTCGCCCAATATTTTTTATATATTCTAAAAATGACTCCCATGGAGTTTCAGGACTTATGGAGTTGTGCAGAATAGGTCTCTAATATTTGCTCCTTTTCCAGCCCAGAATCTAGCTGCCGGCATTCTCCCTCTTCGTGCAAACCTTGTAAAATAAGAGAGAATAGGCATAAGTATTGTGACTTAATGTGTAATAACAACCCATAATGCAATAAATATTGATATAAAAGCATGATGCAAAATGGACGTATCAACTCCCCCAAGCTTAAACCTCGCTTTTCCTCAAGCGGAAGCCAATATCTCTAAACATGTCCACATGTTTAGAGATAGAGGTGTCGATAAAATAAAAGACGGACATGAGGGCATCATGATCATTCTTATAATAGCAGCATACACATATATTGTCATATGATTTCTTATGCTAAAGTAACAATTCATTCATAATTTCAAGTATGAATCAGAAACTCCATTGAAAACTAACAAACTATAACCTCAATCATTGAAGCAATTGCAATTTATCATAACATTGGAAAGAGTTAATATAAGATCTTTTTAGCAAGTCCACATACTCAACTATCATTTATTTTTTCACAATTGCTAACATTCACGCAATACTTATGGGTATGAAGTTTTAATCGGACACAGAGAAAGATAGGGGCTTGTAGTTTTGCCTCCCAACCTTTTACCTCAAGGGTAATGTCAACAATAATAGTTCCTGACAATTCACATCCAATTATATATATATATATATATATATATATATATATATATATACATAAACACTATTCTGATCACAACGTGACCTGCCCCGCTAGTAGTACGTTGAACTTCCCTGTGAACTTGGCTGAACTTCCACCAACATTGCCCAAATGGGGCTTGCGATATATCGTTGGAAAGCTATGGACACCAATATCATGACCCAACTTAAATTTTTGGCAAAATATAAGCGGTTTAAGAGCAGTTTTGAAAACCGTTTTTTCTTCACACAAAAAACGTGAATCGTATTTTCGATCGCATTTCAAAACCGTTTATCGGAATGAGGCATACAATATGGTGTTGAAAAGATGCTGCGAAACCGCTCCTTCCACATGTTGAAAGTTTTCTATAATTCCCTATGGTTAAAGAGTAATCTGAAAAAACGTAAAATTTTGTAAACCGAACAGCTGAGTTCATTTTTTCAATGTCATTTCTAAACGGCTAATCCAATGGAGGCATATGATACGGCGTTGGAAAGCTTATGAAAATGCGCTACTTTTTCATCTTGAAAGTTTTTTTCAAATTTTGAACGGTTTAAGAGTAATTTAGAAAATTGTCGAAGTCCTACCGAATTCGTATTTTCGAGCTAATTTTTTAACCGTGCGTCCGAATGCAGCAAATGATATGGCGTTGGAAAGCTTGAACAAATGCGTAACTTTTTGGTATGTATTGTTTCACCCAATTCTTTACGGTTTTAACTCGGTTTCGAAAATGGCAAAAAACATATTTTTGCCGTAATTTCTACAAACTTTATCGGAATGGGGCAAATAATATACCGCTGAAAAGCTACGGAAAATGTGAAACTTTTTCATATTGATGGTTTTCTCTGATTCCTAGCCGTTTTCAAGTAATTTCAAAAACGGCGGGATCATGCGTTCTGCCTTTATCGCGAAACAGATTCTTCGAAAATGCACCGCGTTAAGAACCTGAACTTCCCGGCGCGTGTACCTGAACTTCACTCTGTTTTTCACGTGATTTTTTTCTCGTAGATCTCCATCCACTGCTCGTAACTCTCCATCCATTCACCGAAATTGAGCAGGTGATATACCGATAGAAAGTTGTTGTAAGCACGCAAGTTTCCTGTGTTTATCATCTTTTCATACTCGCGACGATTTTAAAAGTTTTTCATCTAAAATTCATTCAGCATAGTAGTTGAACTTGCTGCTGTTTTCACGTTGAACTTCTGTGACGTATTTTTGTTTGTAATTTTCTTATCCATTCATTAGTGTTACACAAATAATATTCCTTTTGTGCAAACGTCTCTCACAATAATTTTTTTAACTTTCTCTGACCGAGGACTTGAACTTACACAAATGATATTCCTGTTGTTTTGAGGTAAATTAGAAAATGGCAAGATCATGATTTATGCGTTCATCGCGAACGAAAATGCACTGTGTGAAGTAGTTGAACTTATGGGGCATGTTTGTTTGAACTTCACTCTGTTTTTGACGTGCTATTTGTTGACGTGTTGCTTTTTGCACCGCGTGAAGTAGTTGAACTTCTAGAGCATGTCTGTTTGAACTCCACACTATTTCACTTTATTGTATTTTTCTTATATGAAATACACACCATGTAGTACGTGAACTTCTGATTGTTATCACTTTGAACCTCTCTTTGGTTTGAGAGAATTATTTTAAAACACAAAAAACTACATTTTTATGTATTTTGGACATCTAAATACATGGTGAACCTCTCTCACAAGAATTTTTTGAACTTTTCCTCGCCGAGCACTTGAACTTCTAGCAACTATTTTTTTCATTTATGAGTTGTTTTTAAAAGTGCAAAAAATGGCGTTGTGTTTTTAATTTTTTGAACATGTAAATCCTAGGTTTTAATAAACTCCGAACTTCTGTGTCATTTCAATTCGAACTACACCTTTTTATATTTTGATTAAAGAATTGTATTTGATTTTTATACAAAAAAAATCGAGCATGGAAATACAAGGTGAACCTCTCTCGCAAGGATTGTTTAACCTCCCCGGACAAAGCACTTGAATTTCTTTCAACAAACATTTTATGCTTTTATTTTTCTATACTTTTATTCTCACCTGAAATGCATTCCTTGCACTAGTTGAACTTCTCATTGTTTTCACCTCGAACTCCTGTCACATATTTTTTTCAACCTCTCTCACAAGAATTTTTGAACTTTCTCCGGTCAAGGACTTGAACTTCTAGCAACAAATTTTTTGTGTTTTTGAACATGGAAAATACAAGGTGAACCTTTCTCACAAGAATTTTTGATCTTCCCCGGACAGAGCACTTGAACTTCTTTCAAAAACCTTTTGAGCATTTATTTTTCTATACTTTTATTTTCACTTGAAATGCATTCCTTGCAGTACTTGAAATTCTCGCTGTTTTTACTATGAACTTCTGTCGCGTTTTTGTGAAAAAATTGAACCTCTTTGTGTATTATTAGAAATGGAAAAAAATGGAGTTCTTTAGTAAATGTCGAACTTCTTCGTTATTCCTAATTGAACTTCTTGGTTTATTCGTTAGTAATGCAAAAAAAATCAAGTTTTTGTAATAAATATCGAACTCCTCCGTTTTCAGAAATTGAACTTCTTGGTTTATTTTTTAGTAATGAGGAAAATCTGACTTTTTCATATACATTGAACTACTCTATTTTTTAAATTGAACTTCTTGGTTTTTTTAATTTGACTTTCTTGGTTCTGTAATAAACATTGAACCTCTATCTTTTTGAAATTTGAACCTCCAATTTATTTTTGGAAACATGGAAAATGCTTTTTTAAATAATTTGTGGAACTACCATGTTTTTAAATTTTTGCAGTTCTTTGTTTTTAAAAAAGAGTGATGAATCCTTTTTTACAAACATTGAATTGCTTTGTATCTTTTTATTTGAACTTTTAGGTTTTTATTTTGCTTCGTTCACACCACATTTATCCAATTTTCTTGAGGAAAATTCCAACATGGTCTCATTTTTTGTTTTATGAAACTCTTGTTTTCTCTGCACTTATCTAGCTTATGTATTTGAGCTTACATACTTCTAAAACCTAAACTTCACATTTTTTATCATTTCATAAGTAAATGTTTCTCACACGAAGGCACCAATTTCATAAGAAAACTTTCTCTCACAAATGCACAAGAATGGATTCTTTTTTCTTATCTAAACTACCTACATGGGAAAGCCAAAGATAAGTTCTTTTTGTCTCGCTTAAACAAATTAGTACACGACCTCGGAAGAATACAATTGGAAATAATACAACCCAAACCTCTCCTTTTTCTTGGTTTTCCGATTTTTTCAATAAACATCAAAGTGTTTGCTACAATTAACATATTTTTTACCTTCTCGAACATACTTACAATACGTGACCTTCTTCCACACAGCATTGGACCTTTTGTATTATAATTAACATACTTGACCTTCTCAAACATAAGATTTTGACCATTTGCACACAAAAAAATTAAAAGCGGAAAATTTTTAAATATGTTTTGTTACAATTAACATACTTGATGTTCTCCAGAAATGTAAAATATGTTCGGTAAACATCGATTGATTCACCCCAAAACAGATGGGGGAAAACTCTAGAAAACCTACAAGCCAAAAAAATACAATGTTCGATTCAGAAACCCCAATCCATACTGCAGCTAGTCGCATGGAGCACCCCGAATCTTGACTACAGGTTGCAGGCATCAGCACAGTAGCTACAGAGGCAGATTACGGATGCGGTGACAGAGGGCTGTTGGATGGCATACAAGGCGGAAGAGGATGTTTATGCCTCTAGCTCCCGCCGGACAGGATGTCGAGTTGACTGTCGTGCAAAAGCTCGGCCTCCTCGTGCCATCTTGGTAATACATGAACCTGCGTGGCAATTATATTTGAACTTCTCTGAACCTGCATAGATTTGTTGCTTCTCTAAACATGCACATAGTTTAAGAAACCAAAACCATAACAGAGTGAGAGAAATAGATAGTACGATCCAGCGTGAACTAGTATAAACATGTACATACATTTATCATGAAAAGTGCATCGCTATCTGAACAAGAAAATTCTGAATTTATATAGACAAAATCTCTGAACTTTTCTTCCTTAGTTATGTCTGAACTTCAATTCCTAAAAAATAAGATAACAAGACAGTTGGATCCATGCGGGCATGCGTTTGTGCTCTTCAATTTTTGTAGTAGGCTACCAGCGAACGACCTACTGATGCAAAGTTGAACGGTTGCAGGTGGTGTTGGCAAACTAACCGGTCAGAATAAAAATGAGATGGGGAGACGAGCGAGGGAGGGGTCGGGGCACTGACCCGGAGTTGCCGGCGTGGTAGCCCACCTTGGCCTTCATCATGCCGCCGCCAACTAACAACAACAACCACAGATTTTCAAATGATCAGGACCCCCAGAAGCGCTTCATGGTCAGCTACAGGATTTGGCACACGACATGGGGCTAAGTTGGGATGACGACGGCATGCTGGTGTCTACAGGTACACAAACTGGACACGAAGGACAAGTATAGCTGAACTTCAGACATCAAAATCACTTACAGAACAATAAAACACTGGAAAGGGTGAACAAATTGATGTTTTGATTTGGATACAGTTTTTGGACAGGGGGAGGAACCAATTTCAGACATCAAACGAGGTCACCTGCCACAAGCTTGGCTCCTCGAAGCGAAGAAAATTGCAATGTGCGGTGCGCACTCACACAGCCGGACGTGCACGGCCGAAGGCGGAGAAGTTGAACGGCCTGGACGCTACGGTGCCGGCTGTGGGTGGTGGCACCGACAATAAGGAATCTGGCGAGCCCACGACCCCTGCCATGGCGTCCATCAGGCGTAGAGGAAGATGGAAGGAGATGAGGGAGGCCGGCGCTCGGTGGCTGGGGCAGGGCCATCGCCAGGGCTGGTTGAGGGGGACGGCGACGACCGGTAGGTGGTGCCGCGGCTCACGCTGGTGGGTTCTGCCGTTGTGCGCGGTAGCGCGTGCGGGACGATAGCGCCCGGATCTAGAAAGGAGTTTGCGGCTGCTTTTCTGGTTGGAGGATGTAGTGCGTCGCCCATTGGGTGCCGGGAGCGGTGGCGGCGCCGGTTGGGCGCGGGGAGCGGCGGCAGCGCCGGTTAGGCGCGAGGAGCGGCGGCGTTGCAGGTTGGGCGCGGGGAGTGGCGGCGTCGCCGGTTGGATCCGGGTGTGGGTATTTTTTTGTCGCTGCTAACTGGGTAGTTCGGGAGGATCTGGTCGGCCTGTATATAGGCGCGGGGTTCAGGAATGTCGGTCGCCACCTATATAGGCGCTCCGTCGTCCAAATAACTATTCTAATCCTGGGATTAGAATAGTGTTGTCATATATATATATATATATATGTATATATATATATATATATATATATATATATATATATATATATATCAGAATCTTTCTAACACGCAGTGCTTGCCAAAAGATAAAATGTAAAAAGGAAAGGTGAAGATCACCATGACTCTTGTATGAAGTATAAGACAAGAATAAAAGATAGGCCCTTCGCAGAGGGAAGCAGAGGTTGTCATATGCTTTTATGGTTGGATGCATGAAATCTTAATGCAAAAGAACGTCACTTTATATTGCCACTTGTGATATGGACCTTTATTATGCAGGCCGTCGCTTTTATTAATTTCTTCCACATCACAAGATCATATAAAGCTTATTTTCTCCACACTAATAAATCATACATATTTAGAGAGCATTTTTTATTGCTTGAAATAATCACAACTTACTTGAAGGGTCTTACTCAATCCATAGGTAGATATGGTGGACTCTCATGGCAAAACTGGGTTTAAGGACATTTGGAAGCACAAGTAGTATCTCTACTTGGTGCAAGGAATTTGGCTAGCATGAGGGGGAAAGGCAATCTCAACATGTTGGATGATCCATAAAAATATAATTTATTTCGGATGTAAGAAAGCATAACCCATTACGTTGTCTTCCTTGTCCAACATCAACTTTTTAGCATGTCATATTTTAATGAGTGCTCACAATCATAAAAGATGTCCAAGATAATATATTTATATTTGAAAACCTCTCTTTCTTTATTACTTCCTATTAATTGCAATGATGACCAAAACTATGTTTGTCAACTCTCAACAACTTTTATTCATCATACTGTTTATATGTGAAGTCATTACTCTCTATAAGATCCATATGATCTCTTTATTTCTTTTTATTCTTACTTTTATTCCCTCAAGACCATAGCAAGAGAACCAAGCCCTTGACTCAAAACTAATCTTTAATATATATAGCTCACAGACTCGATTACATAGAAGAATCATAAAGCAAAACTCAAAACTAAATCATACTAAAACTTTATTCTACTAGATCAAGATATTACCAAAAGGATCGAACTAAGAAAAACGGTAAAGATAAAAGTGTGATGGTGATACAATACCAGGGCACTCCCCCAAGCTTGGTAGTTGCCAAGGGGAGTGCCCATACCCATGTATTTATGTCTCTTTCTTCGGAGGTGGTGACGTGATATTCTTGGCGATGATGCCCCTCAGGATACGATTCTCTTCCTCGAGCTTATTGACTTGCCGCTTGAGGTCCATTGTTTCCTAACGGAGCTTGCACGTGATGCCTAAAGCTCCTTTCACCCATGAATGTTGCATAGCTGCGGCGGAACAAGTAACACTCCTATCATATTTTCATAAGAAAGAAATCTACATTGGAAGGGATGACCGAGTTTGGAATTGCTGAGCTATGTAGTTCCCCCATCATGAATCCGGCTCGGAAACGAGAAGTAACTTCTTAATCCTCTTCCATGGCATCTATCCTTTTCATGTAGGCCTCCATCTCTTCCTCCGTTGATGGCCCAAAGTGGTCAGCATCACTATTTTCTCCTGGTACCGGTGTCGGGGTGGGATACCCGGCTCTCCCCAACTGACTCTTGAGAAGACATCTCGATCTAAATCTGCAGCAGAAACTGCTCGAAACAAAAAAAGAGGATATTTGCGTGGTACGATGGTCAAAACCTTCGGGAGATTGTATAACGATTTTTTACCGACCAAAAGGAGTATCATGCAAGAAAACGGATGTCGGTGTCAAAACCGGACGATCTCGGGTAGGGGGTTCCAAACTGTGAGTCTAAGGTTGATGGTAACAGGAAGCAGGGACACAATGTTTTACCCAGGTTCAGGCCCTCTTGATGGAGGTAATACCCTACGTCCTGCTTGATTGATATTGATGAGTATGAAGGTTACAAGAGTTGATCTACAACGATATCGTAATAGCTAAACCCCAGGAGTCTAGCCTGTATGATTATGGTTGCCTCTACGGACTAAACCCTCTGGTTTATATAGACACCAGAGGGGACTAGGGTTGTACAAAGTCGGTTACAGAGAAAGGAATCTTCGTATCCGAATGCCAGGCTTGCCATCCACGCCAAGGAGAGTCCCATCCGGACATGGGAGAGAGTCTTTTGTCTTGTATCTTCACGGCCCATCAGTCTGGCCCATGTCCAATAGGTCGGACGCCCGAGGACACCTTAATCCATGACTCCCTCAATGGAGTCCGGAAGGCACACGAGGTGCCCACGAGGCAGGGGGTGCGCCTAGGGGGGGTAGGGCATGCCCTCCACCCTCGTGGATGCCTCGTGTCCTTTCTGGACCGCTTCCTATTTTCCTATTTTCTTAAATATTCCAAAATGGAGGAAAATTGCCATTAGAACTATTTTGGAGTCGGTTTACTTACCGTACCACTTACCTCTTCCTTTTCGGAGGCTGAGATGTTCTGGAAGGTGTCCCTTATATACTCCCCGGGGTTACGGTTTCAATAACATTAGTTTCAACATTTATAGGGTTACCTGAGATATAATGTTTGATTCTTTGACCATTCACTACCCTCGGATTTGTGCCTTCGAAGTTGTTGATTTTTATGGCACCGAAATGATAGACCTCCTTGATAATGTAAGGACCTTCCCATTTAGAGAGGAGCTTTCCTGCAAAAAATCTTAAACGAGAGTTGTATAACAATACATAATCACCTACATTAAACTCACGTTTTTGTATCCTCTTGTCATGCCATCTTTTAAATTTTTCTTTAAACAATTTGGCATTCTCATAGGCCTGGGTTCTCCATTCATCAAGTGAGCTAATGTCAAATAGTCTCTTCTTACCGGCAAGTTTGATGGTAACAGGAAGTAGGGACACAGTGGAACTCTCAATGAAAGCACCAATGTCGGTGTCAAAACTGGCGGATCTCAGGTAGGGGGTCCCAAACTGTGCGTCTAAGGTTGATGGTAACAGTAAGCAGGGACACAATGTTTTACCCAGGTTCGGGCCCTCTTGATGGAGGTAATACCATACGTCATGCTTGATTGGTATTGATGAGTATGAGGGTTGCAAAAATTGATCTACCATGAGATCATAATAGCTAAACCCTAGGAGTTTAGCCTGTATGATTATGATTGCCTCTACGGACTAAACGCTCCGGTTTATATAGTCACCGAAGGGGACTAGGGTTGTACAAAGTCAGTTACAGAGAAGGAATCTTCATATCTGAACGCCAGGCTTGCCATCCACGCCAAGGAGAGTCACATCCGACACGGGAGAGAGTCTTTTGTCTTGTATCTTCAGGGCCCATCAGTCTGGCCCATGTCCAACAGGTCAGACGCCCGAGGACCCCTTAATCCAGGACTCCCTCAGTAGCCCCTGAACCAGGCTTCAATGACAAGGTGACCGGCGCGCAAATTGTCTTCGGCATTGCAAGGCGGGTTCCTTCTCCGGATACTCCAAAACAGCTCTCGAACACAAAGAACGTGTCCGGCTCTGTAAAACAAACACCACATATATCCACAGAGAGTATAATATTTTATGAGTCCAATCCACTGACAGCTTTTGTAGCGTGACATCATGTGTTAGCCCGGTCATTATTTCAAACCATTTTTTAGCCTCCGGCTCCACGTTTCAAGATGTGGTTTTATTGGTACGTCTTGTCAAAGCAAAGATCATGTCACCTTCTTGCGGGATTCTCATCAAAACGGGCATGGGTAATCCAATCGTGCCGCCTGCACGACCCTTGGGGAATAGGCGAGTTGGGAGGCGCTTGATATTCACTGCCTCTATAAAGGGATGAGGATTCACCTCTTTCACCCACGCCCTCTTCCTCTCTGCCCATCCATTCTCGAGCTCCATCGCCCAAGCTTCCATCCTTTCCGCCTCCAAAAAGCACTCCAGCCATATCCGGATCTGGAGTGCAAGGCAAGTGGATGGTTTCCTCCGTCAAGGAGAAGGACATCACTAGGCTCCGGTAGGCCGGGTACCTAGCCAAGGAAATCGACCACCGGCTTCTGGCCAAGGGACAGATCGTCCCCACCCCAGAGCCCCGTGAGAGTGTCGTGTTCATCCCCCACTTCGTCCGTGGGTTGGGATTTCCTCTCTACCCATTCGTCCGTGGACTCATGTTCTACTACGGGCTGGATTTCCACGATCTAGCCCCCAACTCCTTCCTCAATATCTCGGCATTTATTGTCGTGTGTGAGGCCTTCCTTCGTATCCCACACCACTTTGGACCGTGGTTGAAGATCTTCAACGTGAAGCCGAAGGTGGTGGACGGCCAACATGCAGAGTGTGGAGGCGCCATGGTGAGCAAGCTGCCCAACGTCACCTGGCCCAAAGCTACTTGCATGGAGACTGTCAATGGGTGGCAACAATAGTGATTCTATGTCACACCGCCTCGCGACGCCACCTGGGTTGTGACTCGTGAATTCCAGTCCGGCGCCCCGATGCGGCTCACCTCCTGGCTAGAGAAGGGCCTGGACTGGTCTTTGTTGTATGAGCTGACAGCGCTTCAGACGCACATCAGGAGCATGGTGGACAAGAACGTCAAGCTTGTCAATGTGATCCAGGTGATGCTCGCTCGCCGGATTCTTCCGTGCCAAAGCCGGACTTGCCACTTGTGGGAGTTCGATCCGGCCAAGCACCAGACCTTGCAACGGTTCTTTGGCACTACGCACGAAGATATCTGGAAGGTGCTCTTCAAGGCCAACGAGACGTGGCCGGGGATGACCAAAGATTCTGGGCACGACCTGGCCCATCCCGCTAGTGCGGTAAGTTTTCCATATTTCAAGGTGTATCCTTTACTTGCTTACTCAAGGAATATGTCTAAGCTTCCCTATTTGTTTTTTCAGGGATGGACAAAGAAGGCGGAGTGGATTCGATGTCCAGCTCCGCTGCACAAAGAACCAGTTATCCCGCTTCTAACGAAGATGCTGGTTCCGGCGCCCTATCAAGCTTCGAAGAAGAAGGCCAAGGGGACCAGAGGTGGTCTCCGCCATAAGGGCACTTCGGATGTGATGTCCAAAGACGCCGAAACCCACTCCCCTCCTTCCACCGATGATGAGGAAGAGGAGGAAAGCAATTCTCCCCCTGAGGGGGTAAGGAAGAAAAGGGCAGCCTCCACGCATTTGGAGGTAGAGGCGTCCAAGAAGGGGAAGGCCTCTGCCGCGGACAACTCCACGTGGGAGGTTGATAGCAGCTCCAAGTGGCGCCCCATGAATAAGCCCCTGGCTGAATCGTAAGTACTCAAAGATGCACACAAATACCCAGCCTCTTTACTTAAAATTTTAACATGTTAAATCATGCACTTGTAGTCCGGATCGTTCCGACCTCGAGCGATCCTAATCTTCAGGAAATTCGCTGGATCCGAAGGTGATGGACAGCGGTTCCCTTCCGGCGACCTCCTCTCCCAAGGCTACGGAGGACACTGAAGTGATGTCTTGAAGGACCCCCCCTGGCTAAGGGGGAGGCATAGGAAGCCGTCACGGTGGCGCCAGAGGATAATACCTCGGCCGCCGAACACATGGGGGAGCAGATCCCCATGGAGACTGGCGATGGGGGCAATATCCAATTTGGCCCCCAGCCGAATACGATCCCAGAGACCTATACAGCTCCAGAATCTGGCAACCAACCTCCTTTGAAAGAAGGAGGTGCACCAATTCCACCGGTGCCCTCTGTCCATCCAGAGGCACCGGATACTCTATTGGAAGCACTACGAAGTGCTTCCATTGTTGAGGAACACCGTACCCTCATGGGTACAGTGGTTGAGAGGATTCAGTCTGCAAAGAGCGGACTGACCGAAGCCTGCACAAGCCTTCTAACAGGCTTTGAGGTAAGCGACGCAATTGTATAAAAAGAATGTCATAATATAGAAAGTAGCCCCTGAGACTCTGTCCGGTGTTCGGAAAGAAAAATTGGACAGGGGATCAAGTAATTTTCGCACGAGACTAACTAAATATGTCTTATGTTAATAAGCAGGGGTCGTTCCTGGCCGCAACCTCTCATGCTGCCGAGGTCTCCGGACTAAAGCAGAGTCTGGAGCGGGCAGAGGAAGAGCTCGGCCGTGTAAAAAACAACTAGAAGACAAGCAAGGTATGCAATGACCTTGTGTATATCCAGAAAGGATGAATGGTTTGTGCTGACCATAGTGCCATGATATTTATTAGGGGCGGCGACCGAGGTGGAGGCCCTCAAGAAGGCGCTGGCCGAGGCTGAGGAGAAAGCGGCAAAAGAACAAGCCGCCCATGAAAAGCATGAGCCCAGGGTCGGCGAGGTCCAGCAGGAGCTCCAGGATGCCGTGAAGAAATACGAGTCCTTGGAGCGGCACGTTGCGGATCAAGATTCCGAACTCGCCAATGCCCACCAAAGCGCACAAGATGCTTGGGTCGAAGCCCAAGGTGCCCTCCAGGAGATCCAAGAGGCCAGAAAAATCGCGGTGGGTAAGGCCTTCATTCTGTAGAGCAAATATGTGAAGAAGATGCATCTCTTACTAACCCGGATTTAGAGTTCTCCAGGAGCGTTTGTGGATTTACCACACAGTGTTGCCTGTGCTGTGGAGTTCTTCCGAGCCGAAGAGGGGAGGTCGATGGAGAAGCTGTTCTGGTCGCAATACCTTGCGCCAGAACATCCGGTGCCCTTTGGCAATCAGCTAAAATAGCTGGTCGAACTGCATAGGGTGGCCGAACTAGCCATGAAGGATTTAAGAATCCGGCTATGGCCTACCGAAGTCATACCCAGCAGCTACTTCGGACTCATGAAGCGGCTGGTCAATGCCTGCCCCCGGCTTGACGTCATCAAGCGGTTAGTCTGCATTGAAGGTGCGTGGATGGCCTTCACCCATGTCAAGGTGAAGTGGGCAAAGATGGACGCCGTCAAGCTCGCGACCAAGGTACCGCCCCCTGGCAAGGAGCACCACATGCCGGAGCGATATTTTGACGATGTCCTCAAGGGGTCCCGCATTATAGAGGGCCAATGTTCAAAAGACATTATCTTTGAATGAACACATTCATGTCATCTTGTCTTGTATGATGAAACAAAGCCATTATGTAATATAATGCTTGTTTATTATTTGAAATTTTTCCTCTTGTGCGGCCGTTTGTATTAAATCTGAGAGTTGGCCAGTCGTCGGCTTCAGCCCCCACGTAGGTAGTACGGGGGTGTTCGGGATGGAATCTAAACACTCTTGATCCAAGAATTTGGTCCTTGAAGGAGGTGTTTAGCGCAACGAACCAGGCAATCAGACTATGTGGCTTTATCACCCTCACTTAGCCATAGGAGTTTGACAATAAAAATGTAGACGCAGCCCCTAGTTAGCATTTAATCCAGACTAGGGTGCTGTAAACACCTGATCGGATGAAGGACGATTCATCGCATAATGCGGAAAAAATCGCAAAAGATTTTTATACTTTGATGAGCTGTCCGGCTCACGCTACATCATGGCAGTCAGTTTTCGGCTTTCTCTATGAGGTGCTCATCTCGATAAACCAGGACACAATCGCAGTAGTTCTCCCTTTACTACCCTAGCCGATAGAGCGGAACGTAAAGTAGTAAGCACATGAGCCGGTCAACCCAATTGTTGACCAAAGACATGGTTCGGAGCCGATGCATATAATGCTAAATTCGAGGGCCGAACTATACTGTAAAGGTGTTCAGACTTGATGTCTTAGTATGGAGCACAATAAAGCCCCTGGCGAACTATAGCATACCAAAGTGTACAGGTGCAAATAAGAATAGCGAAATAAGAATGAAGTAGTAAGCTAGTGCCACATAAGTTGGGCCGCAAACTGTTTCCATTATAATTTTGATTAATACATCAAAGCGTATTTGTACAAATAGTAGATAAGCAACAGTGGCTATTTAACATGCCAAGACCAAGGGGAGCTGCGTACGGGTCCTGAAAACAGGTAGAATGATCGTTAAGAAGAACATCTGGAGATTCCCCATACGTCTGTGCTACTTGCCACCTTGTTATATCCGTCCTTCGAGAGGACCAATTATCAGGCCGTCGAGAGGGGCCTATGGAAAAAGAAACCTGAAAAGGATAAAAAGTAAGAGTATGCGTGTCCCGAGAAGGTCGAGCCGTATTGTGGGCCACAGTCTGGTTATGCCTCCGTCTCTGCCCATGGTATTTTTAGTGCATAGTTATGTACGCGCGATATGTATGCCGCCACTTGGTCGGGGCTAATACGGAGGTCGAATTGCTAGTCTAACTCCTGATGAGCCGGACTATCATGCTGCGGAGTAGTCTGGACTCGTTTGACAGTGTCCGGGAGCTTGGCCGCTGAATTAAAGTTCTGCCTTAAAAGGCCGCTCTGTACTTCCGCTAACAAGGCCGCGATGTGTTCCTCGGTACGGAGGGAGCACTCCATGTTTCCATTAACTGTTATGACACCGCGTGGTCCAGACATCTTGAGCTTGAGATAAGCATAGTGTGGCACCACATTGAATCAAGCAAACGTGGTTCGTCCGAGCAGTGCGTGATAGCCACTGCGGAAGGGGACGATATCGAAGATTAACTCTTTGCTTCGGAAGTTGTCCGGAGATCCGAAGACGACTTACAATGTGATTGAGACCGAGCAACGGGCCTCTACACCTGGTATAACTCCTTTAAAGGTAGTTTTGGTGGGCTTGATCCTTGACGGATCGATGCCCATTTTGCACACTGTATCCTGATAGAGCAGGTTGAGGCTGCTGCCACCGTCCATGAGGACTCATGTGAGGTGGAATCCATCAATTATTGGGTCGAGAACTAGTGTGTCTGAACCGCCATGATAGATACTCGTTGGATGGTCCCTGCGATCAAAGGTGGTCGGGCAGAACGACCATGGGTTGAATTTTGGGGCGACTGGCTCTATCTCATAGACGTCCCTGAGCGCGCGCTTGTGCTCCCTCTTAGGGATATTGGTAGCGTATATCATGTTCACCGTTTTGACCTGAGGGGGAAGCTTCTTCTGTCCCCCTGTGTTCGGTGGACGGGGCTCCTCATCATCATTCTCGCATTGCGACCCCTTCTCCTTGTCTTTGGCATTTAACTTGCCGGCCTGTTTGAAGACCCAACAACTCCGGTGGGTATGATTGGATGGTTCATCAGGGGTGCCATGGATCGGACATGGACGATCAAGTATGCGGTCCAAGCTAGAAGGGCCCTGATTATAACTTTTATATGGCTTCTTCCGCTGAACGGACTTGGATCCACTGAATCCGGCATTGACCGCCGTGTCATCAGTATTGTCACCATTGTTTCGACGCTTCTGCCTGTTGCGTCGGGGCTTGCCATTGCTATTTCTGGCTTCCGAGGTGCCAGGTTCGCTTGCATTGTTATTGTTGTGGGCTAGCCAGCTATCTTCGCCCGCGCAAAAGTGGTTCATGAGTGCCGTGAAGGCCTCCATGGACTTCGGCTTTTCTTGGCCGAGGTGTCGGGCGAGCCATTCGTCGCAGATGCTGTGTTTGAATGCCGCTAGGGCTTCGGCATCCGGACAGTCGATGATTTGGTTCTTTTTAGTTAAGATCCTAGTCAAGAATTTCCTCGCTGACTCTCCGGGCTGTTGGATTATGTGACTTAAGTCATCGGCATCCGGAGGTCTGACGTATGTGCCTTGGAAGTTGTCGCGGAAGGCATCTTCTAGGTCTTCCCAGCTGCCAATAGAGTTTTCAGGAAGGCTGTTCAGTCAGTGCCGGGCTGGTCCCTTGAGTTTTAGGGGGAGGTATTTGATGGCATGAAGATGATCACCGCGGGCCATATGAATATGGAGAATAAAGTCTTCAAACCATACCACGGGATCTGTGGTTCCATCATATGATTCGATATTCGCGGGTTTGAACCCTTCTGGGAATTCATGTTCCATTACTTCATCAGTGAAGCAGAGGGGTGTGCGGAGCCTCTATATCGAGCCAGATCGTGACGTAGTTCGGATGGAGTCCGTCTATGGTTTTCGGCCCGGACGTGATTGTGCTTGCTATGTTCGGCTTGATAGCTGTCGTCGCGCATTGGGGCACGCCCCCGCGATCCGTAGATCAATCTGGCCGGACCTGCTTTATTTTTCAGGTCCTATCGCAGGTCATATGTATATTCCCAAGCTGTTTTATCTCTCCCTTTATGACGAGGTAGGACGGGCTGGTGTTTGGCTTGAGTTGCCGCTTTGTCTCGGCCATGTGGTGGTCAATCAGCCGCATTAACTCGCTGATGGTACAGGCTCAAATGCCTCGTCATTGAATTGAGGTAGCAGTTTATGCTTCGGGTAAGTTTTGGTTGGGCGCTTGAGGCCGTATTCCTCTTCTTGCAGGACATTAGTCCATCTATCGTTGAGCGGATCTTGATCAGCTTGAAGCTTCTGCTGCTGCTTCTTTTTCAGGCTCCTTGCAGTGGCTATTAGTTGTTGCTTAAAGCGCTCCTGCTCGAGAGGTTCCTCAGGCATGATAAAGTCTTCGTCACCGAGGCTCACCTCATCCTCAGAGGGTGGAAGGTAATTACTATCCTCCAAGTCTTCGTTTGCATCCTGTTCATCAGGGCTAACTTTCCCATCCTCCCGATCGTCTTGTTCAGAGTTTTGCTCGACAGGGTTTTCTTGGTCTTCGGCATTGTCCAGAGTGTTGTTGTCTCTCGTGCCAGTATTGCTGTCTTTGCTGCGGCGTGATTTAGAGTTGCGCCATCAGCGCTTTGGTTGTATCTTGGGAGGTTTATCCTCTACTAGATTTTTCTCATTATCGCTGTCACCCTCCTTGGGTGTATCCACCATGTACACGTCATACGAAGAGGTGGCCGTCCAGCGTCCGGTAAACGGCGGGTTTTCGTCTTGCTCCTCTCCGGCATCATCGTCCATACCATCAATGTCTTTAGAGCCATAGTCGGGCATGTCAGTTAAGTCCTCTACTATGGAGATGAAGTGGGTGGTGGGTTGGACGTAAAATTCCCCGCTCTCAGCCCCTAGTCCGGGCTGGGCATAGTTCAGACGTTGCTCCTCCATAATCACGAGGGATCACATCAAGTCCAGAACCTCGCTTAAAGGCGAGGTTTGTCGAGGGAAGAAAGAATCCATGGAGTATGGCGGGAAGGGAATTCCTCGGCCGATCTCACATGATGCTGACTCCGAGAGTTTGGAGCCAGCGTCCGGGGAAGAGTCCGGCTTGGTGATGGTTGCAGGCGACACTACTTCCTCCGGCTCTCCCGTACTGGGCCTAGTGGCCACAGATAATCCGGCGGGTTTAGAAATCCCGTCTTCGGTCCTAGCGAGGTGCTCCGGCTCTAAGGCCAGAAAAAAGGTTGGGGTCATGAATCCTTGGAAGATCAAGTCTCCTCAGATATTAGCGACATAATCCAGGTTTCCAAAACTAATTTGGTGACCTGGGGCGTAGCTGTCGATCTGCTCCAGATGGCCAAGCGAGTTCGCCCGCAGTGTGAAGCCACCAAATACGAAGATCTGGCCGGGGAGAAAAAGCACCCCTAGGGTAGCCTCGTTGCACATGATGGATGGAACCATCGAAACTTTTGGCGGCGACACAATGGAACTCTCAATGAAAGCACCTATGTCGGTGTCAAAACCGGTGAATCTCAGGTAGGGTCCCGAACTGTGCGTCTAAGGTTGATGGTAACAAGAAGCAGGGACACAATGTTTTACCCTTGTTCGGGCCCTCTTGATGGAGGTAATACCCTATGTCCCGCTTGATTGATATTGATGAGTATGATGGTTACAAGAGTTAATCTACCACGAGATCATGATAGCTAAACCTTAGGAGTTTAACCTGTATGATTATGATTGCCTCTACGGACTAAACCCTCCGGTTTATATAGATACCGGACGTGACTAGGTTTGTACAAAGTCGGTTACAGAGAAAGGAATCTTCATATCCGAACGCCAGGCTTGCCATCCACGCCAAGGAGAGTCCCATCCAGACATGGGAGAGAGTCTTCTGTCTTGTATCTTCACGACCCATCAGTCCGGCCCATGTCCAACAGGTCGGACTCCCGAGGACCCCTTAATCCAGGACTCCCTCAATGGAGTCCGGAGGGCACACGAGGTGCCCACGAGGCAGGGGTGCGCCCAGGGGGTTAGGCGCGCCCTCCACCCTCGTGGACGCCTCGTGTCCTTTTTGGACAACTTCTTATTTTCCTATTTTCTCGAATATTCCAAAATAGAGGAAAATTGCTATTAGAACTATTTTGGATTCGGTTTACTTACTGTACCACTTACCTCTTCCTTTTCGGAGGCTGAGATGTTTTGGAAGGTGTCCCTTATATACTCCTCCAGGGTTACGGTTTCAATAACATTAGTTTCAACATTTATAGGGTTACCTGAGATATAATGTTTGATTCTTTGACCATTCACCACCCTCAGATTTGTCCCTTCGAAGTTGTTGATTTATGGCACCAAAACGATAGACCTCCTCGATAATGTAAGGACCTTCCCATTTAGAGAGGAGTTTTCCTGCAAAAGATCTTAAACGAGAGTTGTATAACAATACATAATCACCTACATTAAACTCACGTTTTTGTATCCTCTTCTCATGCCATCTTTTAACTTTTTCTTTAAACAGTTTGGCATTCTCATAGGCCTGGGTTCTCCATTCATCAAGTGAGCTAATGTCAAATAGTCTCTTCTCACCGGCAAGTTTGAAATCATAATTGAGACCTTTAATCGCCCAAGATGCCTTATGTTCTAGTTTGAGAGGTAAGTTACATGCTTTTCCATAAACCATTTTATATGGAGACATACCCATAGGATTTTTAAATGCAGTTCTATATGCCCATAATGCATCATCAAGTTTCTTGGACCAATTCTTTCTAGATTTATTAACAGTCTTTTGCAAAATTAATTTAAGCTCTCCATTACTCAGTTCTACTTGACCACTAGACTGTGGATGATATGGAGATGCAATTCTATAAGTGACATCATACTTAGCAAGCATTTTACGAAAAGCACCATGAATAAAATGTGAACCACCATCAGTCATTAAGTATCTAGGGACTCCAAACCTCGGAAAAATAACTTATTTAAGCATCTTAATAGAGGTGTTATGATCAGCACTACTAGTCGGAATAGCTTCTACCCACTTAGTAATGTAATCAACCGCAACTAAAATATGTGTATACCCATTAGAGGAAGGAAACGGTCCCATATAATCAAAGCCCCAAACATCAAATAGTTCAATAACAAGTGAATAATTCATAGGCATTTCTTGACGTCTACTAATATTACCAATTCTTCGACATTCATCACAAGACAAGACAAACTTACGGGCATCCTTGAAGAGAGTAGTCCAATAAAACCAGATTGCAATACCTTATGTGCAGTTCTATCTCTAGCATGGTGTCCTCCATAAGCCTCGGAGTGACACTTGCGTAGGATCTGTTCCTGTTCATGCTCAGGTACACAACATCTAATAACACCATCTACTCCTTCTTTATAAAGGTGTGGGTCATCCGAGAAGTAATGTCTTAAATCATAGAAAAACTTTTTTCTTTTGCTGGTATGTGAAACTAGGTGGTATAAATTTAGCAACAATGTAATTAGCATAATGAGCATACCATGGAGCAGTACGAGAAGCATTTATGACAGCTAATTATTCATCAGGAAAGCTATCGTCAATAGGTAGTGGGTCATCAAGAACATTAGCTAACCTAGACAAGTTGTCTGCAAGAGGGTTCTCAGCTCCTTCTCTATCAATAATATGCAAATCAAATTCTTGTAGTAGGAGAACCCATCTAATAAGTCTAGGTTTAGCATCTTTCTTTTCCATAAGGTATTTAATAGAAGCATGATCAGTGTGAACAATTACTTTATAATCAACAATATAAGGTCTGAACTTATTACAAGCAAATACAACTGCTAAAAATTCTTTTTCAGTAGTAGCATAATTTCTCTGGGCAGTGTCTAGAGTTTTACTAGCATATTGGATAACATTTAATTTCTTCTCAACTCTTTGTCCTAAAACATCACCTACAACATAATCACTAGCATCACACATAATTTCAAAGGGTAAATTCCAATCAGGTGGCTGAACAATGGGTGCAAAAATCAAAGCTTTCTTAAGTATTTCAAATGCTTCTACGCAATCATCATCAAAGACAAAAGGAAGATCTTTTTATAAGAGATTAGTCAGAGGCCTGTAAAGTTTTAAGAAGTCTTTAATGAACCTCCTATAAAAACCGGCATGACCAAGGAAACTTCTTATACCTTTAATGTCCTTAGGACATGACATATTTTCAATAGCATCAACGTTAGCTTTATCAACTTCAATACCTCATTCAGAAATTTTATGCCCCAAGACAATACCTTCATTAACCATAAAGTGGCACTTCTGCCAATTCAGGAGAAGATTAGTTTTTCACATCTCTGCAAAACTCGATCAAGCTTGCTTAAGCAATCATCAAAAGAAGTTCCATATACAGAAAAATCATCTGTGAATACCTCAACAATCTTTTCACAAAAGTCAAAGAATATAGTAGTTATACATCTTTGAAAGGTAGCAGGTGCATTACATAAACCAAAAGGCATAAGTCTATAAGCAAATGTACCGAAAGGACAAGTAAAAGTGGTCTTTTCTTAATCCTCTTTTGACACATGTATTTGAGAGAAACCAGAATAACCGTCTAGAAAGCAAAAATGTGTATGTTTGGATAATCTTTCTAGCATTTGATCAATAAAAGGTAAAGGGTAATGATCCTTTTTAGTAGCTTTATTTAATTTGCGGAAGTCAATTACCATTCTATAGCCTGTAACAATTCTTCGTGGGATCAATTCATCTTTATCATTAGGAACAACACTAATACCTCCCTTCTTAGGGACACAATGGACAGGACTTACCCAATGACTATCAGCAACGGGATAAATTATACCTGCCTCCAAAAGCTTTAGTATTTCTTTTCTTACCACTTCTTTCATCTTAGGATTTAACCGCCGTTGGTGATCAACAACCGGTTTAGCGTCTTTCTCTAGTTTTATTTTGTACCGGCATAGAGTGGGACTAATGCCCTTAAGATCATCAAGAGTATATCCAATAGCAGCATGGTGCTTCTTCAGAGTTTTCAATAATTTCTCTTCTTCTTGCTCAAAAAGTTTAGCACTAATAATAACATGATATATGTTCTTTCATCAAGATAAGCATATTTAAGAGTATTAGGCAATGGTTTAAGTTCAAACACGGGATCACCCTTGGGTGGAGGAGGATCCCCTAGAATTTCGACAAGTTGTGTTTCAAAATAGGTCCCTATTTAAAGAATATTTCATTTATTTCCCTTCTTTCATTGTAACATCCCAAATTTTCAATTTGGAATGTTATACATTAGACCATCATTGCATATCATAATTTATTTGCTTTTGGTTTTGATCCTAGAAATTCCACGCAACTCAAGGACCCACGGAGAGAGTTGGGGATTTCGTTATTTTCATATTTGAGTTTTCTCAAATCTTGCAAATAGGATCATTTGATTTTAATTATTTTATCATCAATAATTTCTACTACAAAAATATGAGAGAGGGAATAAAATGACTTTCCCAAAATAAAGAAATATTGAGGATTTAATAATAAAATAAAATAAGATTTTATTTCGGAGTTTTTCGGTATTTTATTTGAATTTAGGAAAAATGTGCGTTTTTCAAAATTGCATTTAGGCCCCAAATAAATGTTCACCTTGTGCGGCTTGATTTTAGAAGCTCGGTAAAATTTATTTCGGGATTTTTGGAGTCCGTTTAGTATGTCTTTTTTTGTTTTTCTGCGCGGAATAATAATAAAAAAAACACGACCCGACTTTGGGCCGTACCCGAGCGGGACTCCGCCCGGGGGCAGCCTGTATAAGCCGCCCGACCCGAGCTGCCAGCCCACCACGCCCAAAACCCTAATCAGCCGCCGCCGCCGCCGGACCAGCCGGCCGAGGTCAACCTCATTTTCGCCGCCCGTTTTTTTTAAAGAAAAAAAGTCACGGTTTTTATTTTTTTAGTTTCAGTTTTTTTAAATAGATCGGTTTTTCTGGTTTATTTATTTAGCGAGCGTTCATCCGTTCGTTCGTTCTAGCGAACGTTCGTCGTTTTTCTTTTTCTCGGATTAAATCCACGATTTTTCTGATCGCGATTCCTGATCCGATTTTCGTTTTAGTATAACTTTTCGCTTGTTTATCGGAATCAGGCGATTCAAGCGCCTGGAGTTTCGTCTCGAAACCCTCTATCCGTTTAACCAACTTAAACAAGTTTTTGCCACTGTAAAAATTTCCCTAGACCCATAATAGTAAACAAAACTTGTTTCTTTTGCCGTTTGACTTTCGTTGCTTCGTTTGATTTGATTCTTTTTCCAAACCGGAGTTCTTAAGTTGAACCTTCTGGTTAGATCTCTTATTTGAGTTTTACCCATGCATTAGATGAATACTTATTGTATGCTTGTTTGTTTGTCTGCGATAGAATACCTGGAGTGCGCCGCCTGTTACTTCGAATCTCTAGGTTTCACGGATCATCAGCAAGGCAAGTAACACTTTGATCATACCTCCTACTACCCAGTTTTATTGCATTAGATCAATCCTCAAACATTGCATGATTAGGACCTAATTAAATTGTGGGATGGGAAGTAGTTGAGGTAGTACCTATTACCTGTTGTATTATCAAACCTTTGGGAGTTACTTCTACGTTTGCCTATTATGCCATGCTATGCTAGTAGACGTGGATTGGGTGAGTGATATCCATGACAGATGTGAGTTTGTTAATTAATGGTTTATCTAAGGTGGCAACTTAAACACACATCTGGGTGGATTGAGGTACCTGGGTATTCCAGGATTGCCTGTTTTTCTTTATGGACCGCCACCCAGGACCAAAGGGATCATGAGATTTTTCATACTAGAAACTTCCGTGTGCAGCCACAAGCTATTATGGGCTCTAGCATAGTTGATTAAGTCGTGCGAACTCTTACAGGGCAGACTAGTGTTGGGGAACGTAGTAATTTCAAAAAATTTCCTACGCACACACAAGATCATGGTGATGCATAACAATGAGAGCGGAGAGTGTGATCTACGTACCCTCGTAGACAGACAGCGGAAGCGTTATGACAACGCGGTTAATGTAGTCGTACGTCTTCACGGCCCGACCGATCAAGCACCAAAACTACGGCACCTCCGAGTTCTAGCACACGTTCAGCTCAATGACGATCCCTGGACTCCGATCCAGCAAAGTGTCGGGGAAGAGTTCCGTCAGCACGACGGCGTGGTGACGATCTTGATGTTCAACTGTCGCAGGGCTTGGCCTAAGCACCACTACAATATTATCGAGGACTATGGTGGAAGGGGGCACCGCACACGGCTAAGAGAATGATCTTGGAGATCAACTTGTGTGTCTAGGGGTGCCCCTGCCCCCGTATATAAAGGATCCAAGGGGGGGTGCGGCCGACCCTAGGAGGAGGCGCGCAGGAGGAGTCCTACTCCTACCGGGAGTAGGACTCCCCTCCCTTTCCCTAGTTGGATTAGGATTTGGGGGGAAGGAGGAGAGGGAAGAAAGGAAAGGGGGGGCGCCCCCCTCCTTGTCCAATTCGGACTTGGGGGGGGGGGGGGGAGGGGCGCGCGGCAGCCCCTAGGCCTCCACTCCTCTTCCTCCACTAGGCCCATTAAGGCCCATTAGGTTACCGGGGGGTTCCGGTAACCTCCCTGTACTCCGGTAAAATGCCGATTTCACCCGGAACACTTCCGATGTCCAAACATAGGCTTTCAATATATCAATCTTTATGTCTTGACCATTTCAAGACTCCTCGTCATGTCCGTGATCACATCCGGGACTCCGAACTAACTTCGGTACATCAAAACTCATAAACTCATAATATAACTGTCATCAAAACCTTAAGCGTGCGGACCCTACGGGTTTGAGAACAATGTAGACATGACCGAGACACGTCTCCGGTCAATAACCAATAGCGGAACTTGGATGCTCATATTGGCTCCCACATATTCTACGAAGATCTTTATTGGTCAGATCGCATAACAACATACGCTGTTCCCTTTGTCATTGGTATGTTACTTGCCCGAGATCATAACATCTGGTGTTGCTCCAGCAGCAGGCCTGGCACCCAGCGGTGCTTCCAGGACATAATTCTTCTGTGCAGCAATGAGGATAATCCTCAAGTTATGGACCCAGTCCGTGTAACTGCTACCATCATCTTTCAACTTTGCTTTCTAAAGGAACGCATTAAAATTCAACGGAACAACAGCATGGGCCATCTATCTACAATCAAACATAAACAAGCAAGATACTATCAGGTACTAAGTTCATGATAAATTTAAGTTCAATTAATCATATTACTAAAGAACTCCCACTTAGATAGACATCCCTCTAATCCTCTAAGTGATCACATGATCCAAATCAACTAAACCATGTCCGATCATCACGTGAGATGGAGTAGTTTCATTGGTGAACATCACTATGTTGATCATATCTACTATATGATTCACGCTCAACCTTTCGGTCTCCGTGTTCCGAGGCCATATCTGTATATGCTTGGCTCGTCAAGTATAACCTGAGTATTCCGCGTGTGCAACTGTTTTGCACTCGTTGTATTTGAACGTGGAGCCTATCACACCCGATCATCACGTGGTGTCTCAGCACGAAGAACTTTCGCAACGCTGCATACTCAGGGAGAACACTTCTTGATAATTAGTGAGAGATTATCTTAAAATGTTACCTTCAAAGCAAGATAAGATGTATAAAAGATAAACATCACATGCAATCAATATAAGTGATATGATATGGCCATCATCATCTTGTGCTTGTGATCTCCATCTTCGAAGCACCGTCATGATCACCATCATCACCGACGCGACACCTTGATCATCATCGTAGCATCATTGTCGTCTCGCCAATCTTATGCTTCCACGACTATCGCTACTACTTAGTGATAAAGTAAAGCATTACAGCGCAATTGCATTGCATACAATAAAACGACAACCATATGGCTCCTACCAGTTGCCGATAACTCAGTTACAAAACATGATCATCTCATACAATAAAATTTAGCATCATGTCTTGACCATATCACATCACAACATGCCCTGCAAAAACAAATTAGACGTCCTCTACTTTGTTGTTGCAAGTTTTACGTGGCTGCTACGGGCTTAGCAAGAACCGTTCTTACCTACGCATCAAAACCACAATCATAGTTTGTCAAGTTGGTGCTGTTTTAACCTTCGCAAGGACCGGGCGTAGCCACACTTGGTTCAACTAAAGTTGGAGAAACTGACACCTGCTAGCCACCTTTGTGCAAAGCACGTAGGGAGAACCGGTCTCGCGTAAGCGTACGCGTAATGTCGGTCTGGGCCGCTTCGTCCAACAATACCGCCGAACCAAAGTATGACATGCTGGTAAGTAGTATGACTTATATCGCCCACAACTCACTTGTGTTCTACTCGTGCATATAACATCAACGCATAAAACCTGGCTCGGATGCCACTGTTGGGGAATGTAGTAATTTGAAAATTTTTCCTACACACACACAAGATCATGGTGATGCATAGCAACGAGAGGGGAGAGTGTGATCTACGTACCATCGTAGACCGCCATCGGAAGCGTTATGACAACACAGTTGATGTAGTCGTACGTCTTCACGGCCCGACCGATCAAGCACTGAAACTACGGCACCTCCGAGTTCTAGCACACGTTCAGCTCGATGACGATCCCCAGACTCCGATCCAGTAAAGTGTCGGGGAAGAGTTCCGTCAACACGACGGCGTGGTGACGATCTTGATGTTCAACTGTCGCAGGGCTTCGCCTAAGCACCACTACAATACTATCGAGGACTATGGTGGAAGGGGGCACCGCACACGGCTAAGAGAACTATCTTGGAGATCAACTTGTGTGTCTAGGGGTGCCCCTGCCCTTGTATATAAAGGAGCCAAGGGGGGTGCAGCCGGCCCTAGGAGGAGGCACACAGGAGGAGTCCTACTCCTACCGGGAGTAGGACTCCCCTCCCTTTCCCTAGTTGGATTAGGACTTGGGGGAAGGAGGAGAGGGAAGAAAGGAAAGGTGGGGGGGGGGCGCCGCCCCCCCTCCTTGTCCAATTCGGACTGGGGGGGGAGGGGCACGCGGCAGCCCCTAGGCCTCCTCTCCTCTTCCTCCACTAGGCCCATTAAGGCCCATTAGGTTACCGGGGGGGGGGGGTTCCGGTAACCTCCCGGTACTCCGGTAAAATGCTGATTTCACCCGGAACACTTCCGATGTCCAAACATAGGCTTCCAATATATCAATCTTTATGTCTCGACCACTTCGAGACTCCTCGTCATGTCCGTGATCACATCCGAGACTCCGAACTAACTTCGGTACATCAAAACTCATAATATAACTGTCATCAAAACCTTAAGCATGCGGACCCTACGGGTTCGAGAACAATGTAGACATGACCGAGACACGTCTTCGGTCAATAACAAATAGCGTAACCTGGATGCTCATATTGGCTCCCACATATTCTATGAAGATCTTTATCGGTCAGACTGCATAACAAGATACGTTGTTCCCTTTGTCATCGGTATGTTACTTGCCCGAGATTCGATCGTCGGTATCTCAATACCTAGTTCAATCTCGTTACCGGCAAGTGTCTTTACTCGTTTCATAATACATCATCTCGCAACTAACTCATTAGTTACAATGCTTGCAAGGCTTATGTGATGTGCATTACCGAGAGGGCCCAGAGATACCTCTCCGACAATCGGAGTGACAAATCCTAATCTCGAAATACGCCAACTCAACATTTACCTTTGGAGACACCTGTAGAGCTCCTTTATGATCACCCAGTTACGTTGTGACGTTTGGTAGCACACAAAGTGTTCCTCCAGCAAACGGGAGTTGCATAATCTCATAGTCATAGGAACATGTATAAGTCATTAAGAAAGCAATAGCAACATACTAAACGATCGGGTGCTAAGCTAATGGAATGGGCCATGTCAATCACATCATTCTCCTAATAATGTGATCCCGTTAATCAAATGACAACACATGTCTATGGTTAGGAAACATAACCATCTTTGATTAACGAGCTAGTCAAGTAGAGGCATAATAGTGACGTTTAGTTTGTCTATGTATTCACACAAGTATTATGTTTCCGGATAATACAATTCTAGCATGAATAATAAACATTTATCATGATATAAGGAAATAAAATAATAACTTTATTATTGCCTCTAGGGCATATTTCCTTCAACTAGCAGATGTAGGGGAAAGTAGGTGTAACGGTCCATCCATCGTAAGGTGCTAGCGCTTCTGAAAGACTATGTCTCGGTCATCCGTTTCTCAAACACCGTGTAGTGCGAGAAACCAAACGGAGGTGATCGAGTCTTGTGGGGAAAAGTGCGCAAACCTCTGCAGAGTGTATAAACTAATCATGGTTAGCCGTGTCCCCAGTTATGGACAGCTTGAGTATCTAGTACTTGGATTATCATGTGAATCTCAACATGTTACTCTAAAAAAATTAATTTTGTTGGGTTTGTTTAATGATGATGCTTAATTGGGATTGAGAATGCTGTCAACCATTCTCAATGTTTAACAACTACCATGATAGTTAAAATAAAATTTATTCCTTTGCAGTAGGGAAAAATTGGCTTTTCGCAAAACGGTAACCATAGAGCTTTCCACCAGCCAAATATGCATATAGTATAGTTGTTTCATTCCATTACTCTTTATGTGTTACTTTGCCAGCATATTCCATGTGCTGACCCGTTTTGGGCTGCAACGTCAATGTTGCAGACTTTTCAGACGACGTTTAAGGAGTTTTAGGTCGTGGTTCTATACTCAGTGATGCCGTTGGAGTTGATGGACTCACTTATCTTCCAAGCTTTCCGCTGTTATAGTTATTAGATGGCCTTAAGCCATATTTATTGTAATAAGTTCTTTATTGAGACACTCGATGTAATAAGTGTGTGATTGCTACTCTGTTATAAATCCTCCGAGTACTATGTGGTGTCAGCACTACTGATCCAGGGATGACACCTGAGCACAGAGATCAGACTGTTTGAGGTCTGGTCGCTACAGAGATGGTATCAGAGCACATGCTGACTGTAGGACACGACCACTAAGCTAAAAGACCTAGATCACTATTCACTCTCTTCTCTTCTGACCTCTCATCTTTTCTACTCTTCAGGATGGCGGATGCACGGAACAAGTTCACGCAACCGGATGACGATACACCCTTTGGACGTCACTTGAAGGAAGTCACTAAATACCTGAACATAGGAGTACCAAGCTTCACCAGAACCTACAACGCCACTTTACCTGAAGAAGAGCGCTGGATGATTCAAGTTCAAGTTCCAGGAAGGACGTTCATGCCAGTCACTGAGCCCATAGAGTTTTCTTTTGATGCACCAACTTGGAGTCTAGGAAAGAGCATGGCAGCTCATATCGCCATGGGACGTATTGGAGAAGTGTACCGCAATGATATCAAGGATACTATCTACCAGATTTGTGGGCGCCGAGATGAGCACTGGGAGATGATAAGCACCAGAAGGGATAGATCAATTGTAGCTTTTCTCCAGGAGTTAAACCAGCATATTCAACGATAGGAGAACCAGATGTGCGCCGACATGATAGACCTGAAGAAGGCAAGGACAAGAATCAAGGAACTGGAGGAAGAACTCAAGGCTACATGTGAATATTATGAAGAAGAAATTGAAGTATTGGTGGAGAAGAATGACGATCTGATCAAGAAGATCGGGATATTTATGGGAGGCCCTACACCAGTAGATGAAGACGAAGAACCCAAGGAGATTCGCCCGGAAGACTACATCATCATCGACGACACCGACTCGGACCCAGATGATAGCGATGATGACTTTATTGATGAAGCCGGAGCAGATATCATGGAGTCTGCAACCGAAGAATATTTCTATTAGACCACCTCATCAGTAGTAGTAGTCCACCATGTAAATACAGTAGTCCGAGCACTTTTGCGATAGTTAGATCGATTGTATGCCCTTGTTTGAATGAATGAAGTGAATTGTTTGCTTTTGCCTCATGTGCATATGGGTAGTGTTTTCTCTTTAGACCCCCTCTATTCTAAACTCTCATCTTTTCTAAACCCTTAGATGCCTCCGAGACGTGACCCCGGATTTACCTTTCCATCGGAGCTCACCCAGTTGATCCAGCAGCAGAACACATTGATGCAGTTGCTAGTTCAGAATCAGAATCAGGGGAACAACAACAACAACCCACCACCACCACCACCTATTGATCACTTAGCCCGTTTTCTTAGGCTGAATCCGCCGGTGTTCTCCAGTAGCACCGAGCCGATAGTAGTAGATGATTGGCTCCGCAAGACAGCTAGAGAGTTGACCACAGCAGGATGCACAGATGCGGAGAAGGTGAAGTTTGCCGCACATCAGCTTGAAGGACCCGCAGCATCATGGTGGGAGAATTTCACAGCCACTTTCCCTGTCGACACTGTCACATGGGACCAATTTCAGCAGGCTTTTCGTACTGCCCATGTCTCAGCAGGAGCTATGGCCATGAAGAAGCGTGAGTTTCGCAACTTGCGCCAAGGAGGACGGACAGTTGGCCAGTATGTGGAGGACTTTAGTAAATTAGCACGTTATGCCCCAGATGACGTTGCTACGGATGCAGCTAAGCAGGAGAAGTTTCTGGAAGGACTGAATGATGAGTTGAGCATGCAGTTGATGGTAGCAACCTTCAACAACTACCAGGAGTTGGTAGACCGTGCTCTTATGATTGAAGGCAAGCAGCAGCAAATTGAGAACCGCAAGAGGAAGTATGGACAAGGGAAGTACAATTCTGGAGCCCAGCAGAAGCCACGTTTTACCCCTAGATCGGGAGGACATTTTCAGCATACCCATGGAGGAGGTAGCTCGCACAATCACAACGGCACCAAGAATGGTAATCGCAATGGAGGAAGCAATGGCCAGAACCGTACCAACCCATCAACCCCAGCCAAGAAAGACCTGAGCCAAGTCACTTGCTTTAAGTGCCAGAAGACCGGACATTATGCCAATGAATGTCCTGAAGGCCAGAATGGCAATGGAAGCTCTGGGAAGAAGCCGAACCCTTTCAACAGGGGACAGGTGAACCACGTTAATGTGGAGGAGGTTGAAGAGCAACCGGATGCCGTAATCGGTAAGTTTTTGGTTAAGTCATTTACTGCACTCGTTCTTTTTTATACTGGTGCATCACATTCATACATATCAATGGGATTTGTGGATAAGTATAACCTGCCCACTAAGGTTCTTAGAACACCTATGCTAGTAAGCTCACCAGGAGCGGAGTATATGGCCAGTCAAGGATGTTTTCAAGTGCCATTGAGTATAGGTAGGCATGTGTTTCCCTCGGATTTAATCATTTTGGAATCACAAGGATTGGATGTAATTCTGGGTATGGATTGGCTGCCGATGTATGGAGGAAACATTGATTGCGCCAGTAAGACAATTTTGCGTACTACCCCAGAAGGGAGAAGGATCAAGTATGTATCCCGACATGTGCCAAAAGGGACTCAAGTAAATTGTTTAACAGGAGTTGTGCAGGAGGAAGTACCAGTGGTAAGGGATTTCCCTGAAGTATTTCCAGAAGAGTTGCCAGGCATGCCACCGGATAGAGATATTGAGTTTTTGATTGAGCTATTGCCAGGCACAGGGCCAATATCAAAGAGACCATACAGGATGCCTGCAAAGAATTTGGTGGAAATTAAGAAGCAGATTAAGGAGTTACTGGATAAAGGTTATATTCGCCCAAGTTCTTCGCCTTGGGGATCGCCAGTACTTCTAGTGGAGAAAAAGGATGGATCGTTAAGGATGGTTGTTGATTATCGAGGATTGAATGAAGTAACCATCAAGAACAAGTACCCACTACCAATGATCAATGATCTGTTTGATCGATTGCAAGGAGCTAAGGTATTTTCCAAGATCGATCTGCGATCAGGATACCACCAGTTGAAGATTCGAGAACAGGATATACCTAAGACAGCTTTTACCACCAGGTATGGGCTGTACGAGTATACCGTTATGTCATTTGGTCTGACTAACGCACCTGCATATTTTATGAACATGATGAACAAAGTGTTTATGGAGTTCTTGGATAAGTTCGTCGTGGTGTTCATTGATGATATTCTGGTTTACTCGAAAAGTGAAGAGGAGCATAAGGAGCATTTGCGATTGGTACTTGAGAAGCTCAGAGAACATCAGTTGTATGCCAAGTTCAGCAAATGTGAGTTTTGGTTGAAGGAAGTAGGATTCCTCGGACATGTTATATCCGGAGAAGGTATATCAGTAGATCCCACTAAAGTTGATACCGTGACCAAGTGGGAGGCACCAACAATAGTTGGAGAGATCCGGAGTTTCCTTGGACTCGCAGGATACTATCGGAGATTCATTGAGAATTTCTTAAAGATTGCGAAGCCTATGATGGAGTTGTTGAAAAAGGATACCAAGTTCATATGGACTGAGGAGTGTGAGGCTAGTTTCCAGGAGTTGAAGAAATGCTTGGTTACTTCACCCGTGTTGATTTTGCCAGACCAGACCAAGGATTATGAGGTGTATTGCGACGCTTCACGTCGAGGACTTGGAGCAGTGCTTATGCAGGAAGGGAGAGTTGTTTCATATGCCTCAAGACAACTGAAACCTCACGAGTTGAATTACGCTATGCATGATTTGGAGTTAGCAGCCGTAGTGCATGCACTGAAGACATGGAGACATTTCCTCATTGGAAATCATTGTGAGGTGTACACGGATCACAAGAGTTTGAAGTACATTTTCACACAGAAGGAGTTGAACCTCAGACAAAGGAGATGGTTGGAGCTCATCAAGGATTATGATATGAGATTGCATTACCATCCCGGAAAGGCTAATGTAGTAGCTGACGCATTGAGCCATAAGAGCCATGTCAATACACTAATGACGGGAGAAATACCAAGGGAGTTAGCCGAAAATCTTCGTGAACTATGTTTGGAAATAGTTCCGAGAGGCTATGTAGCAGCATTGGAGATTCAGTCAACTTTGATGGATAGAGTCAGAGAAGCTCAGAAGACTGACAAGGAGATTACCTCTATAAAGGAGAAAATGAGCGAAGGAAAGGCTAAAGGATTTCGTGAGGATGAGCATGACACCCTATGGTTTGAAGACCGTGTTTATGTGCCCAATGACCCGGAGATCAGGAAGTAGATTCTGCAAGAGGCACACGATTCACCATATTTGATTCACCCAGGGAATACCAAGATGTATTTGGCTTTTAAGGATATTTTCTGGTGGACCGGAATGAAGAAAGATATTGCGAAGTATGTAGCAGTTTGTGATGTATGTCAGAGAGTAAAGGCAGAGCATCAGAAGCCAGCAGGATTGCTACAACCATTGCCGATACCCGAATGGAAGTGGGATAAGTTAGGCATGGACTTTATCACGGGATTACCCAGGACTCGTTCAGGCTATGACTCGATTTGGGTTGTAGTTGATCGGTTGACGAAAGTAGCTCATTTCATCCCAGTAAAGACCACTTCCACCAGTGCTAAGTTGGCAAAGATATACATGACCAGGATTGTATGCTTGCATGGAGTTCCGAGGAGTATACTATCAGATAGAGGAACCCAGTTTACCTCAAAGTTCTGGAATCAGTTGCACGAAACTTTGGGTACCAGGCTAGAGTTCAGCACAGCTTTTCATCCACAGACAGATGGACAGACCGAGAGAGTCAATCAGATTTTGGAGGACATGCTGAGAGCTTATGCTCTAGATTATGGATCTAGTTGGGACGAGAATTTGCCGTATGTAGAGTTCTCTTACAACAACAGCTATCAATCCAGTTTAAAGATGGCCCCTTTCGAAGCCTTATACGGAAGGAGGTGGAGGACACCCTTGACGTGGGATGAAGTTGGAGACCGCCAGTTGTTTGGACCTGACTTGATTAAGGAGTCTGAACAGAAGGTGAAATTGATTCGCGATAGGCTCAAGATAGCCCAGTCCAGAAAGAAGAGTTATGCAGATTCTAAATGCAAGGAGACAATTTACGAAATTGGAGATAGAGCTTATCTTCGAGTATCCCACTTCGGGGAACAAAGCGCTTTGGTGTTAAGGGAAAGTTAGCGCCACGATTTGTAGGACCATACCGAGTATTGGAACGTATGGGAGAAGTGGCCTACAAGTTGGAATTGCCTGAAGGATTGTTAGGAGTTCATGATGTGTTCTACATTTCTCAGTTGAATAAGTGCCACGCGGAGATGGCTGACATACCTTTGAGAGACACCGTGCCATTGGAAGCAATTCGGTTGGACAGTGATTTGACCTATGAGGAGAAACCAGTTAAGATTCTAGAGTATGGCAGTCGAGTCACCCGCAGCAAGGTTATCAAGTTTTGCAAGGTTCAGTGGAGCCACCACACGGAGGATGAAGCCACCTGGGAGCGAGAGGAAGATTTGCTCAAGGACCACCCTCACCTATTTTCTAGCCAACTCGAATCTCGAGGGCGAGATTCATCTTAAGGGGGTAGGTTTGTAACATCCCAAATTTTCAATTTGGAATGTTATACATTATACCATCATTGCATATCATAATTTATTTGCTTTTGGTTTTGATCCTAGAAATTCCACGCAACTCAAGGACCCACGGAGAGAGTTGGGGATTTCGTTATTTTCATATTTGAGTTTTCTCAAATCTTGCGAATAGGATCATTTGATTTTAATTATTTTATCATCAATTATTTCTATTACAAAAATATGAGAGAGGGAATAAAATGACTTTCCCAAAATAAAGAAATATTGAGGATTTAATAATAAAATCAAATAAGATTTTATTTCGGAGTTTTTCGGTATTTTATTTGAATTTAGGAAAAATATGCGTTTTTCAAAATTGCATTTAGGCCCCAAATAAATGTTCACCTTGTGCGTCTTGATTTTAGAAGCCCGGGAAAATTTATTTCGGGATTTTTGGAGTCTATTTAGTATTTCTTTTATTTGTTTTTCTGCGCGGAATCAAAAAAAAGGCGAACCAACTTTGGGCCGTACCCGAGCGGGACTCCGCCCGGGGGCAGCCTTTATAAGCCGCCCGACCCGAGCCGCCAGCCCACCGTGCCCGAAACCCTAATCAGCCACCGCCGCCGCCACCGGACCCGCCGCCTGGGGTCAACCTCGTTTTTGCCGCCCGTTTTTTTAAAGAAAAAAAAGGTCGCGGTTTTTATTTTTTTTAGTTTCGGTTTTTTTAAATAGATTAGTTTTTCCGGTTTATTTATTTAGCGAGCATTCGTCCGTTCGTTCGTTCTAGCAAACGCTCGTCGTTTTTCTTTTTCTCAGATTAAATCCGCGATTTTTCTGATCGCGATTCCTGATCCGATTTTTTTAGTATAACTTTTCGCTCGTTTATCGGAATCAGGCGATTCAAGCGCCTGGAGTTTCGTCTCGAAACCCTCTATCCATTTAACCAACTTAAACAAGTTTTTTCCACTGTAAAATTTCCCTAGATCCAGAATAGTAAATGAAACTTGTTTCTTTTGCCGTTTGACTTTCGTTGCATTGTTTGATTTGATTCTTTTTGCAAACCGGAGTTCTTAAGTTGAACCTTCTGGTTAGATCTATTATTTGAGTTTTACCCGTGCATTAGATGAATACTTGTTGTATGCTTGTTTGTTTGTCTGCGATAGAATACCCGGAGTGCGCCGCCTGTTACTTCGAATCTCTAGGTTTCGCAGATCATCAGCAAGGCAAGTAAGAGTTTGATCATACCTCCTACTACCCAGTTTTATTGCATTAGATCAATCCTCAAACATTGCATGATTAGGATCTAATTAAATTGTGGGATGGGAAGTAGTTGAGGTAGTACCTATTACTTGTTGTATTATCAAACCTTTGGGAGTTACTTCTACGTTTGCCTATTATGCCATGCTATGCTAGTAGACGTGGATTGGGTGAGTGATATCCATGACAGATGTGAGTTTGTTAATTAATGGTTTATCTAAGGTGGCAACTTAAACACACATCTGGGTGGATTGAGGTACCTGGGTATTCCAGGATTGCCTGTTTTTCTTTATGGACCGCCACCCAGGCCCAAAGGGATCATGAGATTTTTCATACTAGAAACTTCCGTGTGCAACCACAAGCTATTATGGGCTCTAGCATAGTTGATTAAGTCGTGCGGACTCTTACAGGGTAGACTAGCAGATGTAGGAGAAAGTAGGTGTAACGGTCTATCCATCATAAGGTGCTAGCGCTTCTGAAAGACTATGTCTCGGTCATCCATTTCTCAAACACCGTGTAGTGCGAGAAACCAAACGGAGGCAATCGAGTCTTGTGGGGAAAAGTGCGCAAACCTCTGCAAAGTGTATAAACTAATCATGGTTAGCCGTGTCCCCGTTTATGGACAGCTTGAGTATCTAGTACTTGGATTATCATGTGAATCTCAACATGTTACTCTAAAAAAATTAATTTTGTAGGGTTTGTTTAATGATGATGCTTAATTGGGATTGAGAATGCTGTCAACCACTCTCAATGTTTAACAACTACCATGATAGTTAAATAAAATTTATTCCTTTGCAGTAGCGAAAAATTGGCTTTTCACAAAACGGTAACCATAGAGATTTCCACCAGCCAAATATGCATATAGTATAGCTGTTTCATTCCATTACTCTTTATGTGTTACTTTGCCAGCATATTCCATGTGCTGACCTGTTTCGGGCTGCAACGTTAATGTTGCAGACTTTTCAGACGATGATTAAGGAGTTTTAGGTCGTGGTTCTATACTCAGTGATATTGTTGGAGTTGATGGAATCACTTATCTTCCAAGCTTTCCGCTGTTATAGTTATTAGATGGCCCTAAGCCATATTTATTGTAATAAGTTCTCTATTGAGACACTCGATGTAATAAGTGTGTGATTGCTACTCTGTTATAAATCCTCTGAGTACTGTGTGGTGTCAGCATTACTGATCCAGGGATGACACTTGAGCACAGAGATCAGACTGTTTGAGGTCTGGTCGCGACATTCATTCATAAACATATCATTTTCATGCTCTAGCAAATATTGTTCTAAAGGATCATTAGGAGGCACGGCAATAGAAGCAAGACCACTAATTTCATCTTTACTGGGAAATTCTTTATCATGGGGTTGTGTACAAAATTTAGCAAAATTAAAATCATGAGACATATCCCCTAAACCAATAGAAACAATATCCTTTTTGCAGTCTATCTTAGCATTAACAGTATTCAAGAAGGGTCTACCAAATATAATGGGACAAAAGTCATCTTGTGGGGAACCAAGAACAAGAAAATTAGCAGGATATTTAACTTTCCCATGCAAGACTTCAACATCTCTAACAATCCCAACCGATGAAATAGTATCTCTATTGGCAAGCTTAATTATAACATCAATACCTTCTAACTCAGCAGGTGCAATATTGTGCATAATTTCTACATATAAAGAGTGAGGTATTGCACTCGAACTAGCACCCATATCACATAAGCCATGATAGCAATGAACTCCTACTTTAACAGAAGTAATAGGCATGCCTACAATAGGTCTATGTTTATTTTTAGTATCGGGTCTAGCAATTCTAGCAGCTTCATCACAAAAGTAAATAACATGCCCATCAACATTATCGGACAAGAAATCTTTAACCATAGAAATACTAGGTTCAACTTTAATTTGCTCGGAGGGTGTAGGTGTTCTAGTATTACTCTTACGAACCACAGTTGAAGCTTTAGCATGATCCTTTATTCTAGTAGGGAAAGGTGGTTTCTCAATATAATCGGTGGGAACAATAGGATCAACATTATAAGTGATAGTCTTTTCTTCAACTTTAATAGGTTCAACTACTTTTACTGCAATGGAATCATGGGATATCAACATGAGTAGCAAATGATTCACAGAAAGAAGGTACTATCTCAGAGTCAAGTCCATATTTAGTGCTAAATTCACGAAAAGCATCGGTATCCATAAAAGATTTAACACAATCAAACTTAGGTGTTATGCCTGACTCCTTACCTTCGTCGAGTTCCCAATCTCCAGAGTTGCGTTTAATTCTTTCCAATAAATCCCATTTGAATTCAATAGTCTTCATCATAAAAGAACTAGTACAAGAAGTATCAAGCATGGAGCAATTATTGAGAGAAAGCCGAGCATAAATTTTTTGAATAATAATTTCTCTTGAGAGATCATGATTGGGCCATGAATATAACATTGACTTAAGCCTCACCCAAGCTTGAGGGATGCTTTCTCCTTCGCGAGGCCAAAAATTATATATATAATCACGATCATGATGAACCAGATGCATAGGATAAAACTTCTGATAAATTCCTATTTCAATCGGTTGTAGTTCCATGATCAAATATAATCACATAGCCTAAAACATGTCAATGCCTTTCACTTCAAAGATAAAGGGAAGACCTTCTTATTGATAACAACCTCGGGCATACATGCAAGCTTAAATAATCCACAAACTTCATCCACATAGATTAGGTGCAAATCGGGATGCAATGTTCCATCTCCTGTAAAAGGATTAGCCAGCAGTTTCTCTATCATACCTGAAGGAATTTCAAAGAAAACATTTTCGGTAGGTTAAGTAGGTTGAGGAGCAACTCTTTGCTCTACTGGTCTGGGTGAAGATACCCCGAACAAGCTCCTCAAAGGATTATGTTCCATAGTAACAAGTGACAGTAAATTTGAGCACACTATATCAATTTTCCTTACCAAATTCCACCTACCAGAGGCGCTTCACTTCCCGGCAACGGCGCCAGAAAAGAGTCTTGATGAACCACAAGTATAGGGGATCTATTGTAGTCCTTTTGATAAGTAAGAGTGTTGAACCCAACGAGGAGCAGAAGGAAATGATAAGCAGTTTTCAGTAAGGTATTCTCTACAAGCATTGAAATTATCATTAACAGATAGTTTTGTGATAAGGTAATTTGTAATGGGTAACAAGTAATAAAAGTAAATAAGGAGCAACAAGATGGACCAATCCTTTTTGTAGCAAAGGACAATCCTGTACAAACTCTTATATAAAGGAAAACGCTCCCGAGGACACATGGGAATTATCATCAAGCTAGTTTTCATCACGCTCATATGATTCACGTTCGATACCTTGATAATTTGATATGTGGGTGGACCAGTGCTTAGGTACTACCCGTACTTGGACAAGCATCCCACTTATGATTAACCGCTCTTGCAAGCATATGCAACTACAAAAGAAGTATTAAGGTAAACCTAACCATAGCATGAAACATATGGATCCAAATCAGCCCCTTAGGAAGCAACGCGTAAACTAGGTTTTAAGCTTCTGTCACCCTAGCAACACATCATCTACTTATTACTTCCCAATGCCTTCCCCTAGGCCCAAATAATGGTGAAGTGTCATGTAGTCGACGTTCACATGGCACCACTAGAGGAGAGACAACATATATCTCATCAAAATATCGAACGAATACCAAATTCACATGACTACTTATAGCAAGACTTCTCCCATGTCCTCAAGAACAAACATAACTACTCACAAATCATATTCATGTTCATAATCTGAGGGGTATTAATATGCATAAAGGATCTGAATATATGACCTTCCACCAAATAAACCAACTAGCATCTACTACAAAGGAGTAATCAACACTACTAGCAACCCACAGGTACTAATCTGAGGTTTTGAGACAAATATTGGATACAAGAGATGAACTAGGGTTTGAGATGAGATGGTGATGGTGAAGATGTTGATGGAGATTGACCCACTCCCAATGAGAGGATCGATGGTGATGATCTCCCCCTCCCGGAGGGATGTTTCCCCAGCAGAACAGCTCCACCGGAGCCCTAGATTGGTTCCGCCAAGGTTCCACCTTGTGGCGGCGGATTTTCGTCCTGAGAGCTTCCTTATGATTTTTTCTAGGGCAAAAGACCACATATATCCAAAGATGGGCACCGAAGGCCTGCCAGGGGGGCCACGAGACAGGGGGTAGGGTGCGCCCCCACCCTCTTGGATGGTGGGTGGCCCCCCTCTGGTGCTACCTTCGCCCAATATTTTTTATATATTCTAAAAATGACTCATGTGGAGTATCAGGACTTTTGGAGTTCTGGCAGATTGTTTACATGTTAATCAATTTTGCCATGGTTGTTAATGTTGATCCATGCTTGCTATGTACTTGATCTTGCCATTGTTAGCTTCATGAACATGCCTTCTTGCTTTTAGTATGCTTATCTTGTCATGCAAGTCTTTATGATGAGTGATTCGAGATCGCAAATATGCCTTCATAATTCTGTTTATGCCATGCTCTGTTTTCTGCTAAGTCTGAAACCGTCAATGAAACTTGCTATGTTTACATGGGTGCCATCATATCTTCTGTGCCTTTTTGGCTAATGATCAGTAAGGGACTTTTGTTCTATGCATTTAGTAGATTCATGCCATGCCTTTGTTTGCTATGATATGTTCCTATAGAATGTCGTTTGCTTGCTCTAAACATTGCTTCCTGATGTTATTTCTAGCATGTTAGTATTTTCACTAAGTCTGTGAAGCTGATATCTTTTGCACTTTTGCCATATTTGCTTGAACCTGTTCGAGTGTGATTTAGCCGTAGATCAGTGTTCATGTTTTGTCAAGCATCTTGAGTAGATCACTGACATGTGCTTTTTTGTTATGTTGGAGTGTAGTACCTTAGTTTCTTGTTGCATTCTAGATGGCATCGTGCTGTTAATCGCAGAATTGTGCCATTCTTGTTTTGCTTGCCATTTGCAAACCGTGCATCCGATTCCGGTGATCTTTATATCGATTTCAACCGAAATGATCTCATCTTTCCAGCGGCACACATGGTTGGCCAAGTTGATGCCTTGATATTTCTTTCCCTTCCGAAGCACGCAAATGCATTGCATATCACATCTCGCATATCATGCCATGTTTTGAATCATGTTAATTATGCATTGCACCATGATTGATTGTTGGTCCTTTGCTTGTGTTCTTGCTTTGGGTAGAGCTGGGAGACGAGTACGTGATCGAGGAACCTGTTGAGTACGCTAATGAGGATCAAGCTTTCGTCAACTCTGAGAACTTTATAGGCAAGATGACCATACCCTCGAAATCACTTCTATATTTTCTTGCTAGTTGCTCGCTCTTTTGCTATGCCGTGCTACCTACCACTTGGTTTATCATGACTCCCATATTTCCATGTCAAGCCTCTAACCCACCTTTCCTAGCAAACCGTTGTTTGGCTATGTTACCGCTTTGCTCAACCCCTCTTATAGCGTTGCTAGTTACAGGTGAAGTTGAAGTTTGTTCCATGTTGGAACATGGATATTGCTGGGATATCATTATTATCTCTTATTTACTTTAATGCACCTATATACTTGGTAAAGGGTGGAAGGCTCGGCCTTTTGCCTGGTGTTTTGTTCCACTATTGCCGCCCTAATTCCCGTCATACCGGTGTTATGTTCCTTGATTTTGCGTTGCTTACACGGTTGGGTGTTATGGGAACCCCTTGACAGTTCGCTTTGAATAAAAGTCCTCCAACAAGGCCCAACCTTGGTTTTAACATTTACCTACCTACCACCATATACCTTCTCTTGGGTTCTGCAGACTCAAGGGTCATCTTTATTTTACCCCCCCGGGCCAGTGCTCCTCTTAGTGTTGGTCCGAAACGGGCAACCTGCGGGGCCACCTCGGGGCAACTTGAGGGTTGGTTTTACTCGTAGCTTGACCTATCTGGTGTGCCCTGAGAATGAGATACGTGTGACTCCTATCGGGATTTGTCGGCACATCAGGCGGCTTTGCTGGTCTTGTTTTACCATTGTCGAATTGTCTTGTAACCGGGATTCCGAGACTGATTGGGTCTTCTCGCGAGTAGGAATATCCTTCGTTGACCGTGAGAGCTTGTGATGGGATAAGTTGGGACACCCCTACAGGGTTTTGAACTTTCGAAAGACGTGCCCACGGTTATGGGCAGATGGGAATTTGTTAATGTCTGGTTGAAGAGAACTTGACACTTAACTTAATTAAAAGGAATCAACCGCGTGTGTAGCCGTGATGGTCTCTTTTCGACGGAGTCCGGGAAGAGAACACGGTCTCGTGTTATGCTTGAACGTAAGTAGCTTCAGGATCACTTCTTGATCACTATTAGCTTCTCGACCGTGCTTTGCTTCTCTTCTCGCTCTCTTTTGCGTAAGTTAGCCACTATATATGCTTAGTGCTTTGCTGCAGCTCCACCTCACTACCCTTTCCTACCCTTAAGCTTAAATAGTCTTGATCTCGCGGGTGTGAGATTGCTGAGTCCCCGTGACTCACATATACTTCCAAACAGATGCAGGTGCCGATGACGCCAGTGCAGGGGACGCTACCGAACTCAAGTGGGAGTTCGACGAGGATTCGGGCCGTTACTATGTTTCTTTTCCGGATGATCAGTAGAGGAGCCCAGTTGGGACAATCAGGGATCTAGCATTTGGGGTTGTCTTTCTTTATTTTGGTTTCGTAGTCAGACCTTTGATTGTACCTTGGATCATGTATGATATATTTATGTATTGTGTGAAGTGGCGATTGTAAGCCGACTCTTTATCCCTTCCTTATTCAGTACATGGGATGTGTAAAGATTACCCCTCTTGTGACATGCCTACCATGCGGCTATGCCTCTAAGTCGTGCCCCGAAACGTGGGAGATATATAGCCGCATTGTGGGTGTTACAAGACGGAGTATCAAATCCCTCATGGCCAATTCGTCTACCCCATGCAGTTCGGTCCACTGCTTCAGCTGATCGCTGAGGGGAACGAGATGCTCTAGCGCAAGGTACTGCAACTAGAACAGCTTCTCCGTTGAGCTCTCCTCTTCGGCCTAGAAGAACTCCGCAGCATCAGCAACACTCCGGGGCAGGTCCGGAAACACTCCTGGAGAACTCCAAATCCGGGTTAGCAAGATATACCTTTTCCTCACAAATTTGCTTTGCATGTTAAAGGCCTTACCCGCCACAATTTTCTTTACCTCTTGGATTTCCTGGACAGCGCTTTGGGCTTTGGCCCGGGCTTCCTGTGCGCTTTGGAGTGCCTTAGCAAGTTTGGAATTTTGCTCCGAACTCTTGCACTCTAAGGACTCGCATTTGCCTATGGCACCTTTGAGCTCTTGCTGGACTTCCTCCACCCGCGATTCATGTCTAAGGTGGGAGGCTCGTTCCTCCTCTGCCTCCTTCTTGGCCTCGGCCAGCGCACTCTTGAGGGCCTCGACCTCAGATGTATCAGTTGCAAACATAATTATAAAACTCATTGGGATACCACATCATAGCTGACATCATTTCAGACGTGTTTCGGTATTACATACCTTGCTTTTCTTCTAACTTCTGACTTAGCTCGGATGCTTCGGCGGCATGGGCAGCTGACGCCTGCTTTGCAGCCTGTTTCTTCAAATAGATATGTACGTTAGTTTCCTGCATGAGTTATTAGATCTTTTCGTTTTTTCTTTCCGAACACCGAACAGAGTCTCAGGGGCTACTATCTATACACAGGCATTTTTTATACAACTAAAAGATACTATAAAGCACATACCTCAAGTCCTCTTAAAAGGCTAGTGTAGGCTTCGCTCAGTCCGATTTTCACGGACAGAACCTTTACAATCACCGTACCCATAAGGGTACGATGTTCTTCCACAATGGTGGCGCTCTAAAGCGCTCTCACCAGAGTGTACGGCGCCTCCACATTGACAGAGGTCGCCGATGTAGTAGGCACGCCCCCTTCTCGCAAGGAGGGTTGCTCATGTATTTCCGGAACCGTGTGGGTTTCCGGAGCGACATTTGGTTGGGGCCAAACTGGACATGGCCCCCGTCTCCAGTCTCCATGGGGGTTGGTTCCCCCATGTTCTCTGTGGCCGAGGTGTCACCCTTCGGCACCGTCTTGGCAGCCTCCGGCACCTCTCCCTGTTCCGGAAGGGTCCTTTGGGACGACACCTCGGTGTTGTTCACTATAGTGGGGGATGAAGCTGGTGGAGGCGAATCGCTCTCCATCATGTTCGGACCCAGCAAAGTCCCAGTAGAGGAAGATCGCTAGGGGAGGACATGAACCAGACTGCAGCATGCAATTTAAGCGTGTTATAACTATAAGCCAGAAAAAGCCGGACATATATAATATATATTCCTTTGAGTACTTACGATTCGGCCAGGGGCTTTGGCCTGGGGTGCCACTCGTCGGCGTCCGACTAGGAGTCATCCGTAAGGGAGGTTCTCCCTTTCTTGGACACCTCCGCCTCTAGATCAGTGGAGGCTACCCTTTTCTTCTTCTCCCCCTTAGGGGGGGAGTTGCTCTCTTCCTCCTCTTCATCTTTGTCAGCAGATGAGAGGGTTCCGATGTCCTCGAATGCTATGTCTGAAGCACCCTTATGGCGGAGGCCACTCTTGGCCTACTTGCCCTTCTCCTTGGTTTTCTTTTCCGGCGCCTGGTACGGTGCCGGGACCAGCATCCTCGTCAACAGATAGCTGAGTCTTCAGGCAATGGAGCCGGATAGTGAATCCGTTCCACTTTCTTTGTCCAACCCTACAAAAGAAAATGGAGAGTTTAGTGTGCTCCTTAGACTCGTAAAGTAAGGTTATCAAAAAGCTTATGGGGGTCGCGGCATGGGTGCTGTCATAGCGGAGGTCTTCGGTTGTATCCGGCCATGACTTCTGGGTCTTGAAGAGAAGCTTCCACATGTGTTCGTGCTTCGTGCCGAAGAACCGCTGCAGGGTCCAGGGACCGACCGGGTTGAACTTCCACATGGGCTCTTGACGCGCCTGACAGGGGAGAATCCGGCGCAAGAGCATCACCTGGATCACGCTTGTAACGCCCCGAGACCGATGTGCCAGGTGTCCTCCAGTTATTCGCTGTTGTTGCCTTGTCACTGCTTGCGTTTCATGCATCTCATATCAAGTCATCATGTGCATCGCATTTGCATACATGTTCGTCTCATGCATCCGAGCATTTTTCCCGTTGTCCATATTGCAATCCGGCGCTTCTATGTCACCCGGTGTCCCTTTCTACCTCTTTTCGTGTGCGGGTGCTAAACGTTTTCGGATTGGACCGACACTTGTCATGCGGCATTGGTTTACTACCGGTAGACCGCCTGTCAAGTTTCATGCCATTTGGACTTCGTTTGATACCCCAACGGTTAACCGAGGTACCAAAAAGGCCTCGTGTGTGTTGCAGACCAACACCCTTCCAAAGTGCCCCAAAACCCACCTAAACCCCCTCCATCATCTCAGGCATTCGATCATGATCGCGCGGCCGAAAACCGCACCTCATTTGGACTCTCCTAGCTCCCTTTACCTATAAATATGTGCATCTCCCCCGAAATCCGGGTCTAAACCTAGATCCACTCCTCTTCCGCGCGTCCGGATGCATCTGCGCAGCGCCGGACATGTCCGCCGCTCCCCTCCATGTCGCCCCGGCCAATCGTGGGCTGCCACGTCAGCGCCGCCGTCGCCCGCACCCAACCGCGTCGCGCCACGTGTCACTCCGCTGGTTCCTGCCCGCTCAGCCGCCGCCGAGCCCGCCGCTACCCAGATCCGGCCCTACCGGCCTGGTACGCCGCTCGCCGCCGCCGATCCAGCACCCGAGCACGCCACTTGCCGCGCCTCCTCACTCCGTCGTGCCCCGTCGCCAGACATCGCCGCCTCCTCGCCGAACGACGTCGAGCCTCGCCGGAGCGCGGCGCCCTCTCCGCCTGCCGACCGCCGGAACGAGCTCCTCTCCTCCGCCGGCGCGCGTCCTCGGTCGGCGCCGCCCCGTCCCCCGCTCATCCCTGCCGACACCTGCTCGCCGGAGCACCGGCGCGCCACCATCACTTTGCGCGAGATTGGGAGGAGCCCGATCCACGTCGCCCTGTTGACCTCCCCCGTGGGCCTCGTGGTCCGGCCCAGCTCCGACCGGCCCAGCTCCGTCTCTCTCCGGCCCAAGGCTACGCGGGTGAGAAGCCCTTCTACCCGCCGCCCTGAGCATCGTTAAACTAAAACATGCTCATTTGTTTTTTTCCGAAACGACCAAGTCCTCAAATCCTCATATTTTATGCCCCTGTTCATCGCATCATAACTCTTTCATCGTGGCTCCGATTCGTGCATGTGGCATATCAAAATGTTTGTCTCGACGAGTACATCATTTCATCTCATTGCATCATTTTCCTTTGAGCTCATCTTGATGCCCGAAATGCTGTTGGAAGAGGGCTATGTGATGATAGTTTCAGATCTGTTTCAGCAAATGCACTTTTGTCATTTTTGCATTGATTAATGTGTGCATGCTATGATCCTGATCTCTACATGTGTTTTGAGGTATGTCATGCCATCTTTACAGGGGTGTATGCCATGTATTTTTGTGATCTTTGTGGTGACTAGCACAAGCATGCAAAGCAGCTTACTCAATGATGCTGATTTCAGGGACTTAGAATTTCACTTAGTCCTTGTCGTGTCATTATTTTTATGCTATATGTTCATGTTGTTTCCTAGTGATCCGTGCCTCTTTTGAGCATGATCAGTAAGGATGTTTTGTAGATATTGTGGTGCACTATCCATCCATGTCTTTGTTTGCATTTATGGAGCACCCTAGATTGAGTCAATCGAGCTCTACTTTTGTTATAAAATGTTCCTGGCAGATTGTTAACATGTTTAGCGATTTTGCCAAGCTTGTTGTTGTTGATCCGTGCATGCTATGTTGTTGTTATTGCCATGTCTAGCTTCTATGCCATGTCTACTTGCTGGGTGTATAATTAGTTTATCATGCCATTCTTTGTAGTGAGTGCATCGATCTCGTAAACATGCCTACTTGATATCTGTTTTGCCATGCTCCAGTTTTCACTATGTTTTTGCTATGTTCACATGCTTGCAATTGTATTTTCTGATCCCTTTTGGCTCATGGTTAGTAAGGAACTTTTGTTATATGCTTTGAGTAGCTTCATTACATGCCTTGGTTTGCCATGATATGTTCCTATAGCATGTAGTTATCGTGCTCTAAACATTGCTTCCTCATGATAAATTCCTGAGTGGATCCCTGTCTGAAACCTGTTCTCTTTTGCATTTTTGCCATGCTTGTTTGAGCTTGCTATTGAGTGAATTAGCCGTAGCTCAGTGTTCATCTTTTGTCAAGCATCTTGAGTGGATCCCTGACATGTATTTTGTTGTCATGTTTGAGTGTAGTAGCTTATTTATCTTGATGCATTTAGAAGGCTACTTGCTGTTTATCGCAGACCGGTGCCATATTGGTTTTGCTTGCCATTTCCAAACCGTGCATCCATTTCCGGTGATCTTTATATCGATTTCAACCGAAATCAACTAACCTTTCTAGTGGCACTCTTGGATTTCCAAGTTGAGGCCAAGTTTAATCAATCTTTCCCAAATCATGCATATGCACCGCATACCGCATCCCGCATATCATGCCATGTTCATGTGTTGGTTGTTTACTATGTTGTGTGCTTCTTTCCAGTGTTACTTCTTCGGGTTGTTTCGGATGAGGTCGGGTTTGTGAGGACCAGTTCGCCTATGCCCGTTTGTCTTCTTCATGGACTCGTTCTTCTTCCTTGCGGGATTTCAGGCAAGATGACCATACCCTCGAAATCACTTCTATCTTTGCTTGCTAGTTGCTCGCTCTTTTGCTATGCATATGCCGCGATACCTACCACTTGCTTATCATGCCTCCCATATTGTTGAGCCAAGCCTCTAACCCACCTTGTCCTAGCAAACCGTTGTTTGGCTATGTTACCGCTTTGCTCAACCCCTCTTATAGCATTGTTAGTTGCATGTGAAGATTGAAGTTTGTTCCATATTGGAACATGGATATTTTGTTGGGATATCACAATATCTCTTATTTAATTAATGCATCTATATACTTGGTAAAGGGTGGAAGGCTCGGCCTTATGCCTAGTATTTTGTTCCACTCTTGCCGCCCTAGTTTCCATCATATCGGTTTTATGTTCCCGGATTTTTCGTTCCTTACATGGTTGGGTTATAATGGGAAAACCTTGACAGCTCGCTTTGAATAGAACTCCTCCAGCAAGGCCCAACCTTGGTTTTACCATTTGCACTAACAACCTAGCATTTTCCCTTGGGTTTCGCGGACTCAAGGTGTCACATCCCTAGCTGCTGGTAGTGCTCTAGGCTAGCTCATGTGTGCATCATGTTTAAATTCTGAAAATTTGAACTGAGGAATTTTGGAAGCCTCAAAAACTTAAATAAAAGAGGGGCAAAAACCCTAGAAATCTCATTCATTGCTCCAAAAATGCCTTTTTAAATATTTGATAATTTTTGGTAAGGGTTCTGGTCCCAACCAAAATATTGAACATTTTTTAAGGATTTATTTTTGGGACTTTGGATTTAATTCATTAGTGATTTGAATTTGAATTATATTCATATAATTAGAATATAATTTCAAATACCCCCTGAAATATTTTATAAGCTTTTGGAAAAGTCCATCTAGCAATATAAAATATTCAGAGGAGCTTTGGCATTGTTTGAATTATTATTTTTAATTCAAAACAGTGGCAAAAGAATTAAATAAAACAAAAACAGAAGAAAAATATAAAACAGAATAGAAATAAGAGAGAGAGAGAAGGAAGTACCTGGCCTTACCCGTGCAGCCCACCAGAGCCGGCCCAGCTCCCCCACCTGGCCGGCCCAGCCCACCTCCTCCCCCTTGTCATCTTCCTCCCCTCGCACCGAAGCAGCTCGGTGGCGAGCGCCGATGCCGCCTCGGCCACCTCCTGCTTCCACCGAGGCGTTCCCGAGCCTCCCCCTCACGCCTCGTGTCCCCTCGCCCCTCTTCCTCCCTCGCTGCTCCCTCTCTCTTCCCCGAACACTCTCCCCCCTCCTCTGTTCCCCTCCCCGAACGGAGCCGCCGCCACCGACGAGAGCCACCGTGGCTACCGGCCACCCCACGGCTCACCGACGCCCCAGGAAGCTCCGCCGGTCCTCCCTCTACCTCCTCAACGAGCCACGAGGCCCCAGACGTGCCGCAACACCGCCCTCGATGTCTTCTTCAACCTCGGGACCGCCGGCCATCTTCGTCAAATTCGTCGGCTCCGGTGCCTCCCCGAGCTCCCCGAGGCCACCGTCGCAACCCCTGTGAGCTCCACTCCGTTTCCCCTCTGACCCCCTGCTCGTTCTCGTGCCGTAGCTGCCGTCCCCGCAAGCACCGAGCTCCGGCCATCGCCATGGCCGGCGAACCTCGCGCCCCGGAGCTCTTCCGCTCGCTCCAGTAGCTCCCGCGTGCTCTCCAGGTTCCCAGGGTCCCGACGCGCTCCTCTGCTCTCCGGCTAACGCGCTGCAGCCACCGCGTCGCGCTGGCCCGAGCTCCGGCCGCCGCCTCGGGCTCCACTCCGGCGAACCCCGGCCACCCCCGCACCTCCCGTTGGCCCCCCTAGATGCGCACGGGCACGGGCTACCTTCTGGTGCCCTTCGCGCGTCCAGCCGCCGCCCGTAGCGCAACCCCGGTGAACTTCCGCCGCGTTTCGGGTCGCCGCCGGCCGAACTCCGGTGGCCAGTGACTTGGCGCTGTCATTAGCCACTAATGACGCGCTAACCAACCCCCTAAGCCACTGACTGTGGGCCCCACCCCTGGTCAAACCCCAGTTAGCGCTGGGTTTGACCGGGATTAGCTCCTGTGTCACTGACGTGTGGCCCCCACACGTCAGGTTTGACCTGGGGCGCCCAGTTGACCTGCTGACGTCACTGTGACGTGGGGCTGACGCAATAAGTATTTTCTGGATTTAAAAATAATCAGGAAATTCCAGAAAATAGCTAAAACTTCAATAAATCATAGAAATTCAACCGTAACTCCAAATTAAATAATTTATATATGAAAAATTATCAGAAAAATTCAAGGAATCCATCTGTACCATTTTCATGCATGTTAGAACAACTTATCACTACTGTTTAGGGCAAAGGAAGTGAATGACATTTAAATAACCACATATGGAGTTCGAATTTGAATCTTGGATTCAAACCAACTTCATTTAATCTGGTTTTAGGTGCATTTGCCCAAACACATTCATATTGCCATGTCATAGCATGCATCATATTGTGCATTGCATTGATCGTGTTTTTCTGTATTTGCCGGTAATTGTCCCCTCTCGATAGACGTGTACCGCCGATGTGATCGATGACACCGATGAAGAGCTATATTATCTTCAGAAGTGCCAGGCAAGCAAAACCCCCTTGTTCATTCCGATACAATCCCACTCTCTCGCTCCTGCTCTCTTTTACTGCATTAGGACAACATCGATTCATCTGTTACTTGCTGCGGTAGCTGAACCCCTTTATCCTTTGCATGACCTGTCATTCCACAGTAAATAGATGAAACCCACTAGCATGAGTAGGAGTTGTTTGAGCCCTGTTGTGCCTACTCATTCATGTTTGTTTGTCATGCCTGCTACTGCTTAGAGTTGAGTCAGGTCTGATTCATCGGGGATGAATCAGAGGTGTGTGAACATGTCCTACTGTGTGTGAGCTAAGTGTGTGAACACGATTTGGTAAAGGTAGCGGTGAGAGGCCATGTAGGAGTACATGGTGGGTTGTCTCATTGCAGCCGTCCTCAGGAACTGAGTTCTGTGTTTGTGATCCATGATTCAGCTACTACCACGCATTGGGCCCGAAACCAATGGACCCTCTCGGCTTCTTGATCACCCTTGTCCTCTGTCCAGGAGTTGCAAGTAGTTTCTGGTGTTTGTAGTATGCTGGAGGCCGTGCGCAGCGCTGACCGTAGGGGTGGGCTGTGATGCGGTAGGCACGTGGCCGGGTATACCGGGCGCCCGTTTGGTGTCACGGAACCCTGTTCACATCGTTTGGGGCTGTGAGCGAAACTCCGGCCGGATCTCCTCATGGATGGAACCCGAATAGGCGATAAACCTGGACTAGAGACTTGAGTGTTTAGGCAGGCCGTGGCCGACACCCACGTTGGGCTTCCGCTTGAAGGTTGCCGAGTACATGTCGTGTAAACGCGGTAAGTGGTGAGAGCGTGTGTGAAGAAGTACACCCCTGCAGGGTTAACATCATCTATTCGAATAGCCGTGTCCGCGGAAAAGGACTTCTGGGTTGCTTATATCAGTTCATAGACAAGTGAAAGTGGATACTCTAAAATACGCAAGATAAGCGTGAGTGCTATGGATGGCGTTCTCGTAGGGAGACGGGAGCGGATCCATAGTGGTGTATTGGTATGGTGAATATGTGGACTCGTGTGCGCCACCTCAAAAGAGTTACATTGCAGTCGTAGTTCAGGATAGCCACCGAGTCAAAGCTGGCTTGCTGCAGTTAAACCCCACCATCCCCTTTGTTGATAATGATGCATATGTAGTTAGTTCTGATGTAAGTCTTGCTGGGTACATTTGTACTCACGTTTGCCTATTTTATGTTTTTGCAGAGAGACTTCGGTCTCACTAGTAGTTCCGCGTGGACTTCGACGTTTAGCTTGATACCTCAGCTACGATCTTGTGCCCTCGGCAGGATCTGATAGATAGTCAGGCTTCTCAGCCTTTTTCATTTATAGATGTCTGTACTCAGACATGATAGCTTCCGCTTGTGCTTTGACTTGTATGCTCTGATTGTTGGGTCATGAGACCCATGTTTGTAATGTCTCGCTCCTCGGAGCCTATTGAATAAATTACTTGAGTCGTAGAGTCATGTTGTGATGCCATGTTGTATTTGCACATATCGAGCATATTGTGTGTATGTTATTGAAATGCTTGGTATGTGTGGGATCTGACTATCTAGTTGTTTATCTTTAGTAGCCTCTCTTACCGGGAAATGTCTCCTAGTGTTTCCACTGAGCCATGGTAGCTTGCTACTGCTCCGGAACACTTAGGCTGGCCGGCATGTGTCCTTCTTCGTTCCTGTGTCTGTCCCTTCGGGGAAATGTCACGCGATGAATACCGGAGTCCTGTTAGCCCGCTACAGCCCGGTTCACCGGAGTCCTGCTAGCCCAGTGCTACAGCCTGGATTCACTCGCTGATGACCGACACGTTCGATGCTGGGTCATGGATGCCTGTCCCTGTAAGTCTGTGCCACTTTGGGTTTACGACTAGCCATGTCAGCCCGGGCTCCTTATCATATGGATGCTAGCGACACTATCATATACGTGTGCCAAAAGACGCAAACGGTCCCGGGCAAAGGTAAGGCGACACCCGTGGGAATACCGTGCGTGAGGCCGCAAAGTGATATGAGGTGTTACATGCTAGATCGATGTGACATTGAGTCGGGGTCCTGACAGTGTTGGTATCAGAGCTTGACTGCCTGTAGGATTACCAAGCCATACTGGTCGAAGTTGATCTAGAAATTCTTTAGTTATATAAGGGAATTGATTGTGGGATGGAACGTAAGGCTCTTTCTACTCCTTATACCTCATGCCTTTCTGATCTGAGTCATCTTATCTTTCCTACGGGGATTAAGAACTAGGCTATCTCTTCTTTCTATCAGGATCACGTGTTACTAATCCGTAGACTTATAAGATTGTTGGATTTAAGTCTCAGTTCAGTTCCTACTACTTCCGTATGATAATTGTTGATCTCGGAACTTTGATATTGTGCTTCTAAGTGGTTATGCCACCATTTTTGTGAATGTCTCAAATCCTTTCTGAGCATTTACAGCCGTTATGCTGTCCGAGTCATCCCATGTTTCTAAATAGTTTGAAGCAATTTGCAAAATCCTTTCCCTCTGGTTTCGATGTTCCTTTATGCCAGCTCAATCACACTAATTGTTGAGTTGAGGTATTTATTGCCCTGACATATATGTTGGAGCTATTATTATGACCCTAGGTGTCTTAGGGATCACCTAGTAATTTAGCCATGATTTGTGTCCCAGTGTGATGATTCTGGCCTTTATCCTTGAAAGCATTCCGTGATGCTACTTAGTAATAGGTATTCTGTTCCTGGGTTCTTGAACCCGAGATTCACTCCACCTACTTCGTGTTGATAGTAATTGCTAGTGCCTTCAGGATATTAGTAACCTTTGCGATAGTCCTTGAAGTCCGTGGTATCTTCTTCTTCCAAATACCATGAACTACTTATGGCAGAAGTTCCTCGTTGAACTGAAATATCACAACAGGATTATTCTTGAGGAGTTCTCCATTCATAAATCGTGACTCTGCCAGTTCTACCTTTCTGCATGGGTTATCCGGAAGAAATTATGTTGAACTCGGTTCGACATACTAATTTATGCATCCACAACTCAGAAAGTTATATGTTCCTTTGAGTTGTCCCTCTTTAGTTGTCTACTGACCTTCGTCTATCAATTGATAGTCAAGAGTATGCGCGCGTTCGTTTGTCGATGCCTATTACTCTTGTGGCCCGTCAAGCCATTCCGTCCTGAATGACTAGGAGAAACAAACTCCAGTACCTCATCCATATTTAGGATTGGGTCAAAGTAGTTGTGTTCCGCAGATCAAGTTACAATCCAGCTTCTGGTCTGCTCTACCCTGAAGTATTACCTTCTTTATGACAGGAATTTCATGAGAATTGCACCACCTTTTGTGAATTCTTGACATAGTGATACTTCTCGCCATCCTTTTTCATTCCTCGGTTCTGTGTTGATGCAACCGGAATACCGACAAATGAATTGTGATGTGTGAAATCAATACTCCTAGCAACCTCATTGCTTGGTAGTTAAAGGATAATAATTTTATTCTTAGTATGTTGGTTATTGAATCACCATTCTAAGATTGATCGTGCTACCTAGTCCTTATTTCCTGGTGCACTCTTTGATTGATGAGTTAGGATTTGTCAAGTCCTCACTCATTTGATCATATCGTCTTGCCCTCAAAAGCGAGATTGTTCTCGAGCTTAGTAACATATCGGTGGTTCGTGATTTTCCGAATATCTTCTCGATAGTATCACCAGGTTGTCACCTGACTGTTATGTTAAGCTCGTGATCAAGTTGGTTTATCCTGTAAACCACCCTTTCTCCAAGAATCCGTGTTGGATACCCCTGAGCTAGTTGGTTAAGCTATGCATCAACTTGGAGAGTTGGAAGATAGAAGCTTGTCCGATATAGTTCATTATAAGGGATGTCTTGTATGTGTGTTGAAGAAAGTTGATATTTTCATCGACTGAACCTCGTGATCGGTTAATGGACCTATCATTTTATCCAACCTTTGATTGGAGTATGGGCTATCATCCAATCAGACCAGAACCAACGATATTCGTAATGTTGTCTCACTCGTGGTTGATCCCTCGAGTATACACCATTATACCTTTTGGGTCTGACCCATGCTATCACTTGTTCACTTAACTATGGAATTCCTTTTAAAAGGAAACCCAGATGAATTGTTGTTGAGCCCATTGACAACATCCTTATCTCCTCCATGATTTTGTTGAACATTAAGTTAGTGTTGGAAACTTTTGAAGCATTTTCTTCATGCTAGCTCATGAAGTATTTGTTTGATGAAAGGAGTGACTTCCTCTTATACACGTGCATTTGGTGAAAGTTGCCGCCGTGAATTTGAGAAAGTTAGTTTTGCTTCCTCTGGGATCATCCCAAGTCAGTCATGCATATGTGCGAAGTATTCTATGGTTTGGAGACTTGCAACCTTCATTCCATATGTGTTCCGAGCACACCAAGCCACTGATTGATTTGTTCAAGGAGAAGAAGTTCCTTCTTAAGAGCATGCCTTATGCAAGGACTTCAATATCCTCGATTATGGTTCCCCACCTGAACTCGGTAGTGTTTTGTTGTAAGACTACCATGTGATAATGTTTTGTCTAGGACAACATGTTCACGTGTTTGTAGCAGAACCAACTCATGTTTTGGAGCTTGCTATCGTAGTTCATCTCCCGAGAATCCCGCAACGTCATCTCGTCGATTTGTGTTGCAAACTTTCATTTTTCTTCCTAGACTCGATGAGTCTGGAATATCCTGACACCAACCAGATCTGAATCTCAGGCAGATATGATGGTTGGAACATTTCCCAAGAACTATAATATTGGTCCCTCGATAACCGGTAAGGTGGATGTCATGGCCAACACACCCAGCCGAAAGACCTATTATTGTAGTATCTTGATTGAAGAAGTTGGCCACCTTCCCATAAGGATTTCATAGGATTTACCTCCGTAACTGTTCCTTATGGATTCTATTGCTCCCAAAGTCCGACCTTTTACTTGATGTTCTAGTTATCAAACCATATCTATGAATGGGTTACGCTAGCACATCAAGGAGAACATTAGAAGCGGAGTGCTAAATGTCTCTCGGTCGATCATCCAAATTCTATTCCCTTGGCCTCGCTAAGATGAAATCTGAGAAGTGTTATCTTCCTTTGCATCTGCATCATCCATCATCATTCATCATGGTAGCAAGTTGTGTTGCCAGGATCCTTGACACGGATGTTGGTAAAACCTTGATGAATGTGGAAATGCTCAAGTTCTTGAGAGCACGCACAAGCGCTAGGTGTTATCATCGGCACTAACTGGGTTTGCTCTCAGTTTCCTCGGCAATGCTATGACCTTACAAACAGTGAATTCACTCCCTATTGTTGGGTTCTTCCCCAGTTACCAGAATCATTCCCAGCATTTGCATTTTGTTCCCAGCTTGCACCGCCAATGTGCCATTCTACCACGGGTCTCTTCCATTTCCGGTGATAAGCAAATTCATCCATTGCGTTGTCTTCAACAAGGTAATCCACATCATCCAAGTCCAAGTATGCCATTCTACCGACCCCGCCAATCAATTGCCGTGATTTGCCTTAGGCTGATATAGAGAGTCTCAATGATCTCTATATCAAAGGTAATTCTTTTTGCCACTTTAGGGGATATGTCTTCGAGTCACCTTCCCTAAGGTACATCATAATGGTGCCATGTCAACTCAACTCCTCGCTACGTTGACAACCGATCACCACATTCTTAAGTCTGGAATTGTTGTCTACTTAGCGAACCCTCGTCATCTGTCTTACTCCATTTCTTCGGATCTGTGCTTCGTCTCTCAGCTCAAGAGATGTTGCTATGTCTCATCCCATGAGTTGATCCTAAGTTGTTCGGTCTTCTCGAAGATCGATTGTTCTAGAGTTTTCCTTTTCCCTTCTTGTCATGATTAGCTGAAGTTCTCAGAGCAAGACGACAAGACAAAGATGGTGTTCAAATCAACGTTCATTTGAAGTGCAACCTGGATCGTGAAGATTATACCAGTTTGCGTTTCCCCTTCATCTTACCCTACGCTTGAATCTCGAGACGAGATTCTTGTTTAGTGGGGGTGAGTTGTCACATCCCTAGCTGCTGGTAGTGCTCTAGGCTAGCTCATGTGTGCATCATGTTTAAATTCTGAAAATTTGAACTGAGGAATTTTGGAAGCCTCAAAAACTTAAATAAAAGAGGGGCAAAAACCCTAGAAATCTCATTCATTGCTCCAAAAATGCCTTTTTAAATATTTGATAATTTTTGGTAAGGGTTCTGGTCCCAACCAAAATATTGAACATTTTTTAAGGATTTATTTTTGGGACTTTGGATTTAATTCATTAGCTATTTGAATTTGAATTATATTCATATAATTAGAATATAATTTCAAATACCCCCTGAAATATTTTATAAGCTTTTGGAAAAGTCCATCTAGCAATATAAAATATTCAGAGGAGCTTTGGCATTGTTTGAATTATTATTTTTAATTCAAAACAGTGGCAAAAGAATTAAATAAAACAAAAACAGAAGAAAAATATAAAACAGAATAGAAATAAGAGAGAGAGAGAAGGAAGTACCTGGCCTTACCCGTGCAGCCCACCAGAGCCGGCCCAGCTCCCCCACCTGGCCGGCCCAGCCCACCTCCTCCCCCTTGTCATCTTCCTCCCCTCGCACCGAAGCAGCTCGGTGGCGAGCGCCGATGCCGCCTCGGCCACCTCCTGCTTCCACCGAGGCGTTCCCGAGCCTCCCCCTCACGCCTCGTGTCCCCTCGCCCCTCTTCCTCCCTCGCTGCTCCCTCTCTCTTCCCCGAACACTCTCCCCCCTCCTCTGTTCCCCTCCCCGAACGGAGCCGCCGCCACCGACGAGAGCCACCGTGGCTACCGGCCACCCCACGGCTCACCGACGCCCCAGGAAGCTCCGCCGGTCCTCCCTCTACCTCCTCAACGAGCCACGAGGCCCCAGACGTGCCGCAACACCGCCCTCGATGTCTTCTTCAACCTCGGGACCGCCGGCCATCTTCGTCAAATTCGTCGGCTCCGGTGCCTCCCCGAGCTCCCCGAGGCCACCGTCGCAACCCCTGTGAGCTCCACTCCGTTTCCCCTCTGACCCCCTGCTCGTTCTCGTGCCGTAGCTGCCGTCCCCGCAAGCACCGAGCTCCGGCCATCGCCATGGCCGGCGAACCTCGCGCCCCGGAGCTCTTCCGCTCGCTCCAGTAGCTCCCGCGTGCTCTCCAGGTTCCCAGGGTCCCGACGCGCTCCTCTGCTCTCCGGCTAACGCGCTGCAGCCACCGCGTCGCGCTGGCCCGAGCTCCGGCCGCCGCCTCGGGCTCCACTCCGGCGAACCCCGGCCACCCCCGCACCTCCCGTTGGCCCCCCTAGATGCGCACGGGCACGGGCTACCTTCTGGTGCCCTTCGCGCGTCCAGCCGCCGCCCGTAGCGCAACCCCGGTGAACTTCCGCCGCGTTTCGGGTCGCCGCCGGCCGAACTCCGGTGGCCAGTGACTTGGCGCTGTCATTAGCCACTAATGACGCGCTAACCAACCCCCTAAGCCACTGACTGTGGGCCCCACCCCTGGTCAAACCCCAGTTAGCGCTGGGTTTGACCGGGATTAGCTCCTGTGTCACTGACGTGTGGCCCCCACACGTCAGGTTTGACCTGGGGCGCCCAGTTGACCTGCTGACGTCACTGTGACGTGGGGCTGACGCAATAAGTATTTTCTGGATTTAAAAATAATCAGGAAATTCCAGAAAATAGCTAAAACTTCAATAAATCATAGAAATTCAACCGTAACTCCAAATTAAATAATTTATATATGAAAAATTATCAGAAAAATTCAAGGAATCCATCTGTACCATTTTCATGCATGTTAGAACAACTTATCACTACTGTTTAGGGCAAAGGAAGTGAATGACATTTAAATAACCACATATGGAGTTTGAATTTGAATCTTGGATTCAAACCAACTTCATTTAATCTGGTTTTAGGTGCATTAGCCCAAACACATTCATATTGCCATGTCATAGCATGCATCATATTGTGCATTGCATTGATCGTGTTTTTCTGTATTTGCCGGTAATTGTCCCCTCTTGATAGACGTGTACCGCCGATGTGATCGATGACACCGATGAAGAGCTATATTATCTTCAGAAGTGCCAGGCAAGCAAAACCCCCTTGTTCATTCCGATACAATCCCACTCTCTCGCTCCTGCTCTCTTTTACTGCATTAGGACAACACGATTCATCTGTTACTTGCTGCGGTAGCTGAACCCCTTTATCCTTTGCATGACCTGTCATTCCACAGTAAATAGATGAAACCCACTAGCATGAGTAGGAGTTGTTTGAGCCCTGTTGTGCCTAATCATTCATGTTTGTTTGTCATGCCTGCTACTGCTTAGAGTTGAGTTAGGTCTGATTCATCGGGGATGAATCAGAGGTGTGTGAACATGTCCTACTGTGTGTGAGCTAAGTGTGTGAACACGATTTGGTAAAGGTAGCGGTGAGAGGCCATGTAGGAGTACATGGTGGGTTGTCTCATTGCAGCCGTCCTCAGGAACTGAGTTCTGTGTTTGTGATCCATGATTCAGCTACTACCACGCATTGGGCCCGAAACCAATGGACCCTCTCGGCTTCTTGATCACCCTTGTCCTTTGTCCAGGAGTTGCAAGTAGTTTCTGGTGTTTGTAGTATGCTGGAGGCCGTGCGCAGCGCTGACCGTAGGGGTGGGCTGTGATGCGGTAGGCACGTGGCCGGGTATACCGGGCGCCCGTTTGGTGTCACGGAACCCTGTTCACATCGTTTGGGGCTGTGAGCGAAACTCCGGCCGGATCTCCTCATGGATGGAACCCGAATAGGCGATAAACCTGGACTAGAGACTTGAGTGTTTAGGCAGGCCGTGGCCGACACCCACGTTGGGCTTCCGCTTGAAGGTAGCCGAGTACATGTCGTGTAAACGACGGTAAGTGGTGAGAGCGTGTGTGAAGAAGTACACCCCTGCAGGGTTAACATCATCTATTCGAATAGCCGTGTCCGCGGTAAAGGACTTCTGGGTTGCTTATATCAGTTCATAGACAAGTGAAAGTGGATACTCTAAAATACGCAAGATAAGCGTGAGTGCTATGGATGGCGTTCTCGTAGGGAGACGGGAGCGGATCCATAGTGGTGTATTGGTTGGTGAATATGTGGACTCGTGTGCGCCACCTCAAAAGAGTTACATTGCAGTCGTAGTTCAGGATAGCCACCGAGTCAAAGCTGGCTTGCTGCAGTTAAACCCCACCATCCCCTTTGTTGATAATGATGCATATGTAGTTAGTTCTGATGTAAGTCTTGCTGGGTACATTTGTACTCACGTTTGCCTATTTTATGTTTTGCAGAGAGACTTCGGTCTCACTAGTAGTTTCGCGTGGTCTTCGACGTTTAGCTTGATACCTCAGCTACGATCTTGTGCCCTCGGCAGGATCTGATCGATAGTCAGGCTTCTCAGCCTTTTTCATTTATAGATGTCTGTACTCAGACATGATAGCTTCCGCTTGTGCTTTGACTTGTATGCTCTGATTGTTGGGTCATGAGACCCATGTTTGTAATGTCTCGCTCCTCGGAGCCTATCGAATAAATTACTTGTGTCGTAGAGTCATGTTGTGATGCCATGTTCTATTTGCACATATCGAGCATATTGTGTGTATGTTATTGAAATGCTTGGTATGTGTGGGATCTGGCTATCTAGTTGTTTATCCTTAGTAGCCTCTCTTACCGGGAAATGTCTCCTAGTGTTTCCACTGAGCCATGGTAGCTTGCTGCTGCTCCGGAACACTTAGGCTGGCCGGCATGTGTCCTTCTTCGTTCCTGTGTCTGTCCCTTCGGGGAAATGTCACGCGATGAATACCGGAGTCCTGTTAGCCCGCTACAGCCCGGTTCACCGGAGTCCTGCTAGCCCAGTGCTACAGCCTGGATTCGCTCGCTGATGACCGACACGTTCGATGCTGGGTCATGGATGCCTGTCCCTGTAAGTCTGTGCCACTTTGGGTTTACGACTAGCCATGTCAGCCCGGGCTCCTTATCATATGGATGCTAGCGACACTATCATATACGTGTGCCAAAAGACGCAAACGGTCCCGGGCAAAGGTAAGGCGACACCCGTGGGAATACCGTGCGTGAGGCCGCAAAGTGATATGAGGTGTTACATGCTAGATCGATGTGACATTGAGTCGGGGTCCTGACACAAGGGTCATCTTTATTTTAACCCCCGGGCCAGTGCTTCTCTAAGTGTTGGTCCGAACCGAGTAGACTGCGGGGCCACCTCGGGGCAACTTGAGGGTTGGTTTTACTCCTAGGATGTCTCATATGAGTGTGCCCTGAGAACGAGATATGTGCAGCTCCTCTCGGGATTTGTTGGCACATTCAGGCGGCTTTGCTAGACTTGATTTACCATAGTCTGATAAATTCCTAACATGCTGTTAATTTCACTAAGTCTAAAACCTGTTATCTTTCGCATTTTTGCCATGCTTGCTTGAGCTTGCTATTGAGTGAATTAGCCGTAGCTTAGTGTTCATCTTTTGTCAAGCATCTTGAGTGTATCCCTGCCATGTATTTTTTTGTCATGTTTGAGTGCAGTAGCTTATTTATCTTGATGCATTTAGAAGGCTACTTGCTGTTTATCGCAGACCGGTGCCATATTGGTTTTGCTTGCCATTTCCAAACCGTGCATCCGTTTCCGGTGATCTTTATATCGATTTCGATCGAAATCAACTCACCTTTCCAGTGGCACTCTTGGATTTCCAAGTTAAGGCCAGGTTCAATCAATCTTTCCCAATCATGCATATGCACCGCATACTGCATCCCGCATATCATGCCATGTTCATGTGTTGGTTGTTTACTATGTTGTGTGCTTCTTTCTGGTGTTGCTTCTTCAGGTTGGTTCTGATAACGTCGCGTTTGTGAGGACCCGTTCGTCTATGTTCTTTGTCTTCTTCATGGACTCGTTCTTCTTCCTTGCGGGATTTCAGGCAAGATGGCCATACCCTCGAAATCACTTCTATCTTTGCTTGCTAGTTGCTCGCTCTTTTGTTATGCATATGTCGCGATACCTACCACTTTCTTATCATGCCTCCCATATTGTTGAGCCAAGCCTCTAACCCACCTTGTCCTAGCAAACCGTTGTTTGGCTATGTTACCGCTTTGCTCAGCCCCTCTTATAGCGTTGTTAGTTGCAGGTGAAGATTGAAGTTTGTTCCATGTTGGAACATGGATATTTTGTTGGGATATCACAATATCTCTTATTTAATTAATGCATCTATATACTTGGTAAAGGGTGGAAGGCTCGGCCTTATTCCTAGTGTTTTGTTCCACTCTTGCCGCCCTAGTTTCCGTCATATCGGAGTTATGTTCCCGGATTTTGCGTTCCTTACACGGTTGGGTTATAATGGGAACCCCTTGACAGTTCGCCTTGAATAAAAATCTTCCAGCAATGCCCAACATTGTCTTTTCCCTTTTCCCTTGGGTTTCGCGGACTCAAGGGTCATCTTTATTTTAACCCCCTCGGGCCAGTGCTTCTCTAAGTGTTGGTCCGAACCGAGTAGACTGCGGGGCCACCTCGGGGCAACTTGAGGGTTGGTTTTACTCGTAGGATGTCTCATCTGAGTGTGCCCTGAGAACGAGATGTGTACAGGTCCTATCGGGATTTGTCGGCACATTCGGGCGGCTTGCTGGACTTGTTTTACCATTGTCGAGGATGTCTTATAACCGGGATGATGAGTCTGATCGGATTGTCTTGGGAGAAGGAATATCCTTCGTTGACCGTGAGAGCTTGTGATGGGCTACGTTGGGACACCCCTGCAGGGATTGAACTTTCGAAAGCCGTGCCCGTGGTTATGGGCAGATGGGAATTTGTTAATGTCCGGTTGTAGAAAACCTAAATTTTATCTTAATTAAAATGCATCAACAGCGTGTGTTATTGTGACGGTCTCTTCTCGGCGGGGTCCGGGAAGTGAACACGGTGTTAGAGTTATGCTTGACGTAGGTTGTTCTAAGATCACTTATTGATCATAGTTCATCGATCGTGCTTTTGCCTTCTCTTCTTGCTCTCATTTGCGTATGTTAGCCACCATATATGCTAGTCGCTAGCTGCAGCTCCACCTCATACCTTTACCCTACCCACAATCTTAAATAGTCTTGATCGCGAGGTTGTGAGATTGCTCAGTCCCTGTGACTCATAGTTACTTCCAAACCAGATTGCAGGTGCCGACGAAACCATGCAGGTGACGCAACTGAGCTCAAGGCGGAGCTCGATGAAGAACTTGTCCTTTGTGTTGTTTCGTTCTAGTTGATCAGTAGTGGAGCCAGTTGGGGTCGATCGGGGATCTGTGTAGCATTTGGGGTAGTCTTCTTTTATTTTGGGTTCCGTAGTCGGACCTTGAGTGTATTTGGATGATTGTAATGTTTTATTCATGTATTGTGTGAAGTGGCGATTCTAAGCCAACTATGTATCCTTTCCCCTTTATTTACTTACATGGGTTGTTGTGAAGATTACCTCACTTGCGACATTGCTTTTAATGCGGTTATGCCTCTAAGTCGTGCTTCAACATGTGGGAGATATAGCCGCATCGAAGGCGTTACAAGTTGGTATCAGAGCCTTCACCGACCTTAGGAGCCCCCTGCTTGATTGAATCGCTGGCGTTGTTGAGTCTAGAAAAATGTTTTGAGTCATTTAGGATTATATATATCGGAGAGTAGGATTCTTTTACTCCTCAGTCCCTTCGTCACTCTGGTGAGGCAGCCTGACGTAGAGTTTTGACTCTTCTCTTCTCAAATTTCACAATTTTTTTTAGGATCACGCGGGTATCTTGGAATCGTTCCGATGGTTTTGTCACGAGAACATTGTTCTTGGTGCTTCCTGACATTTAGGGGTTGTGGCAGTGTCCCGGGGAGTTGAGCTCCGAGGTGTTGTCGTCACAATTTTATCGTTGCAGTTCTGGAATACCTGAGTTCGCCGACATCGAAAATCTCTTTTATGCAGTTGTTGGTGAGATAACCTTGACGCCACCCAGTACTGGGGTGGGAGTTCGGGAGTATTGCCATAACTCGTATAGCGGATGCTTTTCGAAGGTTGAGGTAAACGATTTCCGAAGGTTTCTTGGTTATGTGTTGAAGGATGGATACAGCTGGATGTAGGATTTGTTAGTTTTGGGTGAGATATTATGCTTCCCCTGTATCCCCAACACCTGATTGCATAACCGGAAAATTTCGGGAGTTTATAAGTGGGAATTCAAGTAGCTCTTAGGATATCTTTCCCACAGATGTATGATATGAAATTGGGGTTCGACGTTCAGTGGTCCGCCTATCCACGGTTGGTTTTACAGTGGTCTCGTTGTGTCTTAAAGAGTCCTTGGCTATGCCGACTCGGGGATGCTTCGTATGTCATGTGCAATGCCTTGTACATGATGGTGCTATACGATCGAGCCCGTGTAGGCACCACCACAAAAACTTCGGACGAAATCTCTATCATATGTTTGTTGCGGCTTATTTTGCAAACCAATCCTTTTTTTGTTTTGAGTTGTGGTATATATTCGAGTTGCTTCAATGTCAAATGTTGATTCCATAACTCTCCTAGACGGTGTTCTCATTCTCCGATGTGAATACCAATCCTTCATGTTAATCGAGATTGTCATGTCAATCCTTTTTAACCGGTGTGCTTCTGCTCAAGTGGATCCGATCTTTTCAACATCAGCAAGATCTATTCTAAGCTCTCTCAATGGTGTTCGTTTCATCCTTCCCAAGTTGCCTTTGTTTTCCCACCCACCCACCCCCTTTTTTCTTCAAGAACTAAGATTTCTTTATCAAGTATCTATCTTATGATTATGAAGTCTCTCCTTTCTTTTCCGTAAATGTTCTTACCCGGTGATTCTCATGAAGATCCTAATGGAACCTCAAGTTCATCATTATTCATTCTTTTTCTTCTCCGGTGGATTCAAGTCAAGTTTTTTTGATCATATTCTCTTCCTCGTTTCAAATGTCTTTTCATGCCGGTGCACCTTATTATCATTGACTTCTCGCTATTCAATTGTTCCGGAGTGCTCAAGATATCTCGAAGATTCGTGTTTCCACTCTACATTCGTTCAAGCTTTTTCGAGGATGTTATCTCATTCAAGTCACTTAATTCAACCGGTGCAACCTCTCTTTTAAATCATTTCAACGGTGTTCTCTCTTGAGTGGTCCTTAACCCACAGGTCTTTTCCCAGGATCTTACCTGACTATTCTTATTTTTCCGGAGCTATCCTAAATTCTTTTCAAAGTTTGACGTAAGAATGATTCATCATCAGTCATATGTATTTCTCCGAGATCTTTCAAATTCTTTTCATAGTTGGTTCAACATTTCTATTTTTTCATCCCGGAGTATCTCAACAATTGAAGACCGAAGAAGATTTTTCTCTCAATCTTATCTGTTCTCTCAAAGATTCATGATTCTAGCTTGATGATTTCCTCTCATAATTGTTTTCGATTGTGAGAATTCTTTTCACCCATCTGGAGCAATTCAGGAGTATTTTTCAGTTTGATTATCCGGAGCCCATCATCTCAGATTTTTTCATTCCATCTTTCATCTCTCGCTCTCCAACTCTTACTGGTGTGTCATTCAAGTTTCCTCTAATCAGCTCATGATCTCTTCGTTCTCATTCACATAAGTATCTTCATTCGCTTTCCAATTCTTCTCGGTGAATTTGTGATTTTGCTATTTTCATTTTCAATTCTTATGGTGATTCGTTTAAGATTTCTCTTCCTTCGTTATCATATCAATTCATTCGTTCTTTCCAAATTCTACCGGCGGATCATTGAATACCCATTCAAGTTGCGATATATCTCTCTTAATCCTTTTCAACGAGAATAAGTGGTATGCTAAATCCATTGTTTTGTAATCAATCTAAATTGGTGAAGGATACGCATAATGTGATTCTTATTCTTGATTCACCCAAGTGATTAATTCCTTATTCCGGAGGCTCATCAAATTCTCGGTTTAAATTATTTCATCTTTTCTTTTTCGGCGCTGCATGTTTTTCCATAGTATATCATCACGAAGATACATCTAAATCATCGCAAGGCTTCACCTTGTGTTTTCTACTTCTCTTTCTTTTTATCATCATTTTTTGTTACCGGAGATCTTCATGGATGTTCTACATGGCGGTTCATCAAGGATTTAATTCCTTTTTCAAAGTGTTCCTTGAGATTCTTTTCAGAGAAGCTCAAGCATTCTTCATCTTGAAATTCGGAGTGCTATTCTTTCACGCATATCTTTTGAGGTGGTGTTATGTCTTTCTTGATAATTTCCCTTCGTGCTTCGTGATTCACAAGTTATCAATTATGAGATATTTTAAATCCATCAATCTCGTCATTGGAGTTATCTGGGGTGATATTTCACCTAAAGTTTTCCCTAAGGATTGTTGCTATTAATGGTGATAATATATGATCCAAGTTCTTCATCTATCCTCCCGGTGAAATAAGTTTCTCGTCTCCTTGTTTATGTCAATTCAATCTGTTGTTTCCAGTAGTGGCAGAATTTCACCTCATAATTTCGGGATGTTTTCCATAAGCCCACTACAACCTTGTTCTTTTCTTTGTTGGTTTTCCAACAACTCTGTAAGACCCTTCTCCTAAGGATGCCTTTTTCAAGCTCTTTTGGTGGCAGAAGTTGGCATTTTCTTCTCCATTCTTTTATTTCAATTATCTATCTTCTATTTCTTTTGTTCCGGAGGCATTGTGATGTTTCACTCTTCACTCATCATCTCGAATTATGAAGATCATGATCTTTTCATGCTTATCCTATTTAACCGGAGTGTTGTGACCTTTTTGCTCAAGTTCTTTCATTTTATCAAGACTTGCATATCTTTCCAACCAGAGTGCGGTTCGAATTTGTTCTTCCTTGGTCCTTTTCCTAACGGAGTGCTTTCAACTTTGCTCATTTTCATTGAATTCTTTCTTTCAATTTGTTCAACCTCTCAAGGCTCGTGGTTTCACTCATTTGTCAAAGAAGCAACTTAGCTTTACCTCTCCTCTTTCTCTTCCATTGTCCCTCCGGTGCCATTCTATATCTCGGGACGAGATCCTGTCGTAGTGGTGGAGTGTTGTAACGCCCCAAGACTGATGTGCCAGGTGTCCTCCAGTTATTCGCTGTTGTTGCCCTGTCATTGCTTGCGTGTCATGCATCTCATATCAGGTCATCATGTGCATCACGTTTGCATACATGTTCGTCTCATGCATCCGAGCATTTTCCCCGTTGTCCGTTTTCCAATCCGGCACTTCTATGTCACCCAGTGTCCCTTTCTACCTATTTTCGTGTGTGGGTGTTAAAGGTTTTCGGATTGGACCGATACTTGTCATGCGGCCTTGGTTTACTACCGGTAGACCTCCTGTCAAGTTTCATGCCATTTGGACTTCGTTTGATACTCCAACGGTTAACCGAGGTACCGAAAAGGCCTTGTGTGTGTTGCAGCCCAACACCCTTCCAAAGTGGCCCAAAACCCACCTAAACCCCCTCCATCATCTCGGGCGTTCGATCACGATCGCGTGGCCGAAAACCGCACCTCATTTGGACTCTCCTAGCTCCCTCTACCTATAAATATGTGCATCTCCCCCGAAATCCGGGTATAAACCTAGATCCACTCCTCTTCCGCGCGTCCGGACGCATTTGCACCGCGCCGGACATGTCAGCCGCTCCCCTCCACGCCGCCCCGACCAATCATGGGCTGCCACGTCAGCGCCACTGACGGTGTCCTGGACTAGGGGGTACTCACCACGTCATCTCCCGATCTGTTATATTGAGCCGAGGACCCCCATGGCCGTATACTCATGGGCCAGTTCGGACAGCTGCCGCATACAAGGAAGATTCCAGAAGACTTGGCGATCAAGACAAGGACTCCTCCCCACCGGCGTATTCGGCTAGGACTCTTGTTATCCTAGGCCTCTGGTGCATTATATAAACCGAGGCCAGGCTAGTCGATAGATCACATACAACAACAATCATACCATAGGCTAGCTTCTAGGGTTTAGCATCTACGATCTCGTGGTAGACCAACTCTTGTAATATTCATATCATCAATATCAATCAAGCAGGACGTAGGGTTTTACCTCCATCAAGAGGGCCCGAACCTGGGTAAAACATTGTGTCCCCTGCCTCCTGTTACCATCCGCCATAGACGCACAGTTCGGGACCCCCTACCCGAGATCCGCCGGTTTTGACACCGACATTGGTGCTTTCATTGAGAGTTCCGCTGTGTGTTCGGCAAAAGGTTGATGGCTCGCCTGCAGATCAACTACGACTTCAGCATATTCGTCACCAGCTCGACTGGTCACCTTGATTTGACCAAGGACTGCGCCCTACCTCCGATCGTCATGTTCGGATGAGGGCCTTTATAAACATCAACTCCGATCTCTATCAAAATCATAGAGGAATCATCCAGGGAGCCCGGGGGCTCAACGTCAACATTGCCCTCGGGCGACCGTGCTGTTTTTCTGGACAAGCAAACTTGTGTCCGCCGCCACCGCCTCCTCAAGTGTCTTTTTAATGATCGCTTTGGTGGAATTGTGCGGAATTGAGTCTACAACAACCCTGGAAAATTTCGTCGAGTTCCGATGGAGGAATCTCTGGCAATCCACGATATACCGGAGCCCTGTCAAATCTGGACGGGAATCTGGATGAGTTTAGGGCGTGGTGTCCAGCTTCTAGCTCGGACGTCCTTTGGAAGATCCAACCGTTGATCGGCTGCGGAATTCCTATATCTACCACCTCTCAAAATTTCAGCTCGATCCGACCGTCCAAACTCCGGGAACCTTCCGATTAGTGCATCACTTTTCGGATCTGTTTTCTGCGCGAAAACGAATCCGACCCGAGTTCGTCTTTTTTATGAACGGGATTTCGGACATCCCTTTTGAAGGAAGTTTTGTATGGGGTATTGTGTTTTGTTCCCGAACACATCCCACTAACTTTAAGATCTTTTGAACATGATCTTCAACATCATGCTGGTGTCAAACCAGTCCGGCAATATTGCTCCACGGCTGCCGACCTGCGCTAGACACATCGTCACTTTGTTGAGCCGAGCTCAACTTCTTCGGATCATCATCTCGGCAAGCCGAACAAGAGTCCGGCATCGCGAAGGATAAATCATCACCAACATCGCCGCCCCACGGATTACACGGAGCGGGCATACCGGCATCGCCGCACGGTAGCTTCATCAAGCCGGCATCGACCACGTCACGACCTGCATCGGCAGGGCCGCACTATTGCTTCTTCAAGCTGGTGTCCATCACGCCGACCTACTTCGACTCATCGGCTGACATCGAGGCTTCGACATCTCGGCTGGACCGGGGGCTTCGCCATCTCTTCATCAACCTACTCCGGACACTTCGGCGTCACTAGCCGACCAGCTCCGTCACGTTAGCTGGACCGAGGGCTTTGCCTCGGCGAGCCAACCTTTGCCAGCATTGCCATGCCGTCGTTTTATCGCCCATCAAGCAATGGGTGTGCGGATCGAGTCCCAATTTTGGGAATCACCTTCCTTCGGATTGCTACAACAAATAAACCAGGTGCTATTAATCCCAGTATTTTTTGCTTGTTTGGGTTCATTTTTCCCAAGGAATTATTACTCTGGTTTGTCCATCATATGTACACAGGTCTATCAAATGGTGGCCGCATTAACGACAGTCGCATGGTGGTTCGGTCAGTTTCCGTACATAGTCCGGCGAACGCCGCATCCGGAGCTCGGACCGACCTGTGAATTCAGACTTTGCCACGCCTTTACCGCATCACGTCGATGCCCTGCATCGACATTGACTTCGGCGCCAGGCCATATTTCTTTTATTACTCGCTTTGCATAAATTATTTATTATGCAATGATTTTTTTAATTATCATTATTACTATTATCTCCGGTTTGCACTATTTTTTGTGCACAGGAAAATGACCCGAGGACTTCGACGTCACTCTGCGGGTCTGCATTGACCGTGCTATATCACCACTTCGGCGTGTCGAGCTCTCCGCTCCGCCACCTTGGGACCGGCTTGGGGGATGGAACCTTGTCCCGCATCAAGCTCAGACCACGTCATCAATACCGAACACATTAACCAGCTAAGTCGCTTTCATGCTCAAAGCTTTAATTTCTAACTTGTGTTCGGTTCGACCAAGCATTATACTTTTTTGAAAAAAAGTTGCTTGTAAAAAATTTCCTTGTCCAAACTTTGTTTGTGACGCATAAATTCAAATGCCCAATTCATTTGGGGGCTTCCTTCATGAAGCTTTTCCTCTTGCATATGATTATACTTGTACGGCTTTGTTCCTTGTTCGTGTATTACGCCACAATATGCACCATATTGACTTAAGCGATTTGCAAGCTGGGTTGCCTGGCTCCTGTGCTTACCCCTACGTTCCCGATTGTTCATCTAGGGAGTAAAGGGAGCACCTCTGCGATTGTCACGACCGGGTCCTCCGAGCTCTGACCTCAGACTGGGTGAAGCCAAAAGCTAGCGCTCTTATTGTTTTCAATCATGGTCGGCACACAACGGAACTCATGAGTACAAAAAATCTATTGCACAAGTCTCATTGTAATAATGAGCACCGAAGAAAGGTATCGGTGGGGGTACTATTTTCTTCGAAGATGCTTCTTACACTTCATCTGTAATATAGCATAAGTTCCCTGAGCATGCTTTGTCTGTTACAGCCTCATGGCCCGGTTGCCTGGTTATCGGAAACACTGTCGATATTCTCGACAGGTGGAGTACATAACACTTTTCGGTCCTTGACCGAAGAGGGAGAAGCCGACGGTCGGTTAAGACGCGTTTAAAGTTCGGTTGAACAAAGATATGATATAAGTACTTCGGTACATACAATCATTATACATAAAATCTTTTACCCAAGTCACTTGGGGGCTCTTAAAATTTATATGAGCTATTTTATAGTAAATGTGTTTTCTTCTTGGTCGTTGCAAAGTCTTTTTCTATCGCTCCTTTTTCGACGTGAGTGTGTGGTCAATAGCCAGATAACCCATTTTCTCTCTAGTGACCGCTCGAGTTTAGTTCGCTAAACTGGTCTAACGAGAAGCACTCCGCCTTCGGGATAGGAGGCTGCAGCCGTAGGCTGACCCGCTTGAAGTCTTGAGATCGGATGTGTAATGTTAAAGCACGACAGAAGCACTCTTTTTTCTAAGACCAATTTTCGGATTGGCACCGAACACTTGATCTTGTTCGGACGTCAAGTTTTTACTGACGTTTTTTGGTTTTCCAAGCTTATGGCACTTTTAAACTATTTGTGTGTTTTCAGCACAAGTCTCGCAGTGCAATGCCGGACACCTTTATAGATTCGGCAAAAACATTCTCGGATATTGCTATATATGCATCGGTTTCGAATTGTGTCTTCGGTCAATAGTTGGGTTGCCCGGCTCCTGCGCTTGCCTCCTACGTTCCGCTTTGTTCGGCTAGGTGTGCAAAGGGAGAACCACTGCGATTGTGCTTCCAGCTCTCATGGTTAAGCACCTCAGTGGAGAAAGCCGAAAACTGACTGTCACAATAAGCGTAAACTGGTCAGCGATCCGATGACGGTGTTAAATGATGATCCATTCATAACAATGGCCGAAGTGTTTATGGCTTGACCTCGACTGTCGCCGAACACTACCGGGGGCTAGTAACTGGCCTCCCATACTAAATCCTCGATATTTTGCTCTTACATTAGAGCTGAGGTTTCATGATCATGCTTAGCATGACAACCCAAAGAAAGGAACCGATAGCGGGACTATTTTCTTTGGAAGACATTTCTTATGTTAAACAGTAATATAACATATCTCTCTGCGTACCTTTGTTTATAAAACCGTATGGCCAGATTGCCTTGTTTGTCGTAAATCTTTGCCCTCATAAAGGCTTTATAAAGTAGGACAAACACTCCTCGGCTACTGGCCGAGGAGGTGGAAGCCGATGGTCGGTCAACAAAGTTTTGTACAATGCGGATCCGAGCATTAATGACGTAAAGTACTTGGATACATAGAGTCATTACACATAATTTGTGATTTTACTATGGATATCGATCCTTAATTCGGCCACCCGTGCCCGCATTAAGGCTCGGGGGCTACTGGGCTTCGGGCTTATTATTTACAAATATTAAAGGGGCACATCGATCCCCTGATCTGGTGTTGCCACCCGACCAGTGTCTCGGGGGCTACTGCATTGCCTGTCCAATGCAGAAAATTTTAAGTGCAATACAGTTTCCGAGGAGATTTTGATCCTCAGGTTGGTCGGCCGCACCCAACCTGAGTCTCAAGGACTGAGCACGCCGCTTTTTGTGTCCCGAAGTATTCTGCAGATCTAGGACTTGATCCTCAGACCGATTTTGCAAATCAACCTGAGTCTCAGCGGCTACTGGGATCAGCGGTCTTATGTCATCCTTCATGTGCATCTCGGGTTTTAGACCGATACCCACCTTGAGGGCTACTGGCTATATATCTCGGCAGAGAATAAATTGCACCAATCAAAAATATTGACAAAAATCGGCCCACATTCGGGGTGGTGCACCACCTCGGAAGCAGTCCGGCATAAAGCTCGGGCGCTAGTGGCTGGCTCCATAGAGGGCATTTCCGGCATTAAGCTCGGCTAAACTCCTTCAAACTTCTTTGAACCAAGGTGATTTATGACACCTCGGATACAGTCCGGTGTTGGAGCTCGGATACATATTCCGGCGTTGGAGCTCAGATACAGTCCGACGTTGGAGCTCGGATACATAGTCCGGCATTCGAGCTCGGATACATTCCGGCGTTAGAGCTGGGAAGCGGTCCGACGTTGGTGCTCGGCTGCAAAAGATACCTCAAATGTTGTCCGGTGTTGAAGCTCGGACGCAAGAGGCCGCCGCCGCCCGGGAACAACTTCAAACTCGAGGTGTGGCATAAAAATAACAAGGCATTGATAAAGGCCGGAAACTTAAAGGGGCTCCTCGGATACCCGACGTGTAAACTCGTCGAATGCATTTCGGCGATCCTCAAGATCGAAGATGAGAAGATTTGTTGAACCAGTTTTCAAGACCGACGACCGAAGATGAAGAACGGTTCGGAAGAATCAAGGAGCGTCCCTAACTTGAAGACCGCTTCAGGGGGCTACTGACGGTGTCCTGGACTAGGGGGTACTCACCACTTCATCTCCCGATCTGTTAGATTGGGCCGAGGACCCCCATGGCCGTATACTCATGGGCCAGTTCAGACAGCTGCCGCATACAAGGAAAATTCCACAAGACTTGGCGATCAAGACAAGGACTCCTCCCCACCGACGTATTCAGCTAGGACTCTTCTTATCCTAGGCCTCTGGTGCATTATATAAACCGAGGCCAGGCTAGTCGATAGATCATATACAACAACAATCATACCATAGGCTAGCTTCTAGGGTTTAGCCTCTACGATCTCGTGGTAGATCAACTCTTGTAATATTCGTATCATCAATATCAATCAAGTAGGACGTAGGGTTTTACCTCCATCAAGAGGGCCCGAACCTGGGTAAAACATCATGTCCCCTGCCTCATGTTACCATCCACCTTAGACGCATAGTTCGGGACCCCCTACCCGAGATCCACCGGTTTTGACACCGACAGCCGCCGTCGCCCGCACCCAACCGCGTCGCGCCACGTGTCACTCCGCTGGTTGCTGCCCGCTCAGCCGCCGCCGAGCCCGCCGCTACCCAGATCCGGCCCTCCCGGCCCGTTACGCCGCTCGCCGCCGCCGATCCAGCGCCCGAGCGCGCCGCTCGTCGCGCCTCCTCACTCCGTCGTACCCCGTCGCGGGACATCGTCGCCTCTTCGCCGGACGACGTCGAGCCTCGCCGGAGCGCGGCGCCCTCTCCGCTTGCCGACCGTCGGAACGAGCTCCTCTCCTCTGTCGGCGCGCGCCCTTGGTCGGCGCCGCCCCATCCCCCGTCATCCCCGCCAGCACCTGCTCGCCGGAGCACCGGCGTGCCACCGTCACCTTGCGCGAGATCGGGAGGAGCCCGATCCACATCGCCCCGTTGACCTCCCCCGTGGGCCTCGTGGTCTGGCCCAGCTCCGACCGGCCCAGCTTCGTCTCTCTCCGGCCCAAGGCCACGCGGGTGAGAAGCCCTGCTACCCGCCGCCCTGAGCATCGTTTAACTAAAACGTGCTCATTTGTTTTTTTTGAAACGACCAAGTCCTCAAATCCTCATATTTTATGCCCCTGTTCATCGCATCATAACTCTGTCATCCTGGCTCTGATTCGTGCGTGTGGCATATCAAAATGTTCGTCTCGATGAGTACATCATTTCATATCATTGCATCATTTTCTTTTGAGCTCATCTTGGTGCCCGAAATGCTGTTGGAAGAGGGCTATGTGATGATAGTTTCAGATCTATTTCAGCAAATGCACTTTTGTCATTTTTGCATTGATTAATGTGTGCATGCTATGATCCTGATCTCTACATGTGTTTCGAAGTATGTCATGCCATCTTTACAAGGGTGTATGCCATGTATTTTTGTGATCTTTGTGGTGACTAGCACAAGCATGCAAAGTAGCTTACTTAATGATGCTGATTTCAGGGACTTAGAATTTCACTTAGTCCTTGCCCTGTCATTATTTTTATGCCATATGTTCATGTTGTTTTCTAGTGATCCGTGCCTCTTTTGAGCATGATCAGTAAGGATGTTTTGTAGATATTGTGGTGCTCTATCGATCCATGTCTTTGTTTGCATTTATGGAGCACCCTAGCTTGAGTCAATCGAGCTCTACTTTTGCTATAAAATGTTCTTGGAAGATTGTTAACATGTTTAGCGATTTTGCCGAGCTTGTTGTTGTTGATCCGTGCATGCTATGTTGTTGTTCTTGCCATGTCTAGCTTCTATGCCATGTCTACTTGCTGGGTGTATACTTAGTTTATCATGCCATGTTTTGTATTGAGTGCATCGAGCTGGTAAACATGCCTACTTGATATCTGTTTTGCCATGCTCCAGTTTTTCACTAAGTCTGAATCTGTTTATGTTTTTGCTATGTTCACATGCTTGCAATTGTATTTCCTGATCCCTTTTGGCTCATCGTCAGTAAGGAACTTTTGTTGTATTCTTTGAGTAGCTTCATGCCATGCCTTGGTTTGCCATGATATGTTCCTATAGCATGTAGTTATCATGCTCTAAACATTGCTTCCTGATGATAAATTCCTGAGTGGATCCCTGTCTGAAACCTGTTATCTTTTGCATTTTTGCCATGCTTGTTTGAGCTTGCTATTGAGTGAATTAGCCGTAGCTCAGTGTTCATCTTTTGTCAAGCATCTTGAGTGGATCCCTGACATGTATTTTGTTGTCATGTTTGAGTGTAGTAGCTTATTTATCTTGATGCATTTAGAAGGCTACTTGCTGTTTATCGCAGACCGGTGCCATATTGGTTTTGCTTGCCATTTCCAAACCGTGCATCCGTTTCCGATGATCTTTATATCGATTTCAACTGAAATCAACTCACCTTTCCAGTGGCACTCTTGGATTTCCATGTTGAGGCCAAGTTTAATCAATATTTCCCAAATCATGCATATGCACCGCATACCGCATCCCGCATATCATGCCATGTTCATGTGTTGGTTGTTTACTATGTTGTGTGATTCTTTCCGGTGTTACTTCTTCGGGTTGGTTCCGATGACGTCGGGTTTGTGAGGACCAGTTCGCCTATGTCCGTTTGTCTTCTTCATGGACTCATTCTTCTTCCTTGCGGGATTTCAGGCAAGATGACCATACCCTCGAAATCACTTCTATCTTTGCTTGCTAGTTGCTCGCTCTTTTGCTATGCATATGCCGCGATACCTACCACTTGCTTATCATGCCTCCCATATTGTTGAGCCAAGCCTCTAACCCACCTTGTCCTAGCAAACCGTTGTTTGGCTATGTTATCGCTTTGCTCAACCCCTCTTATAGCGTTGTTAGTTGCATGTGAAGATTGAAGTTTGTTCCATGTTGGAACATGGATATTTTGTTGGGATATCACAATATCTCTTATTTAATTAATGCATCTATATACTTGGTAAAGGGTGGAAGGCTCGGCCTTATGCCTAGTATTTTGTTCCACTCTTGCCGCCCTAGTTTTCGTCATATCGGTTTTATGTTCCCGGATTTTGCGTTTCTTACACGGTTGGGTTATAATGGGAACCCCTTGACAGCTCGCTTTGAATAAAACTCCTCTAGCAAGGCCCAACCTTGGTTTTACCATTTGCACTAACAACCTAGCATTTTCCCTTGGGTTTCGCGGACTCAAGGGTCATCTTTATTTTAACCCCCCGGGCCAGTGCTTCTCTAAGTGTTGGTCCGAACCGAGTAGACTGCGGGGCCACCTCGGGGCAACTTGAGGGTTGGTTTTACTCCTAGGATGTCTCATCTGAGTTTGCCCTGAGAACGAGATATGTGCAGCTCCTATTAGGGCCACCTCGGGGCAACTTGTTTTACCATTGTCGAGGATGTCTTGTAACCGGGATGCCGAGTCTGATCGGATTGTCTTGGGAGAAGGAATATCCTTCGTTGACCGTGAGAGCTTATGATGGACTAAGTTGGGACACCACTGCAGGGATTGAACTTTTGAAAGTCGTGCCCGCGGTTATGGGCAGATGGGAATTTGTTAATGTCCGGTTGTAGAAAACCTAATGTTTATTTTAATTAAAATGCATCAACCGCGTGTGTTACCGTGATGGTCTTTTCTCGGCGGGGTCCGGGAAGTGAACACGGTGTTGGAGTTATGCTTGATGTAGGTTGTTCTAGGATCACTTATTGATCATAGTTCATCAATCGTGCTTTTGCCTTCTCTTCTCGCTCTCATTGCGTATGTTAGCCACCATATTTTCTAGTCGCTTGCTGCAGCTCCACCTCATACCTTTACCCTACCCACAAGATTAAATAGTCTTGATCGCGAGGGTGTGAGATTGCTGAGTCCCCGTGACTCATAGCTACTTCCAAAACCAGATTGCAGGTGCCGATGAAACCATGCAGGTGACGCAACCGAGCTCAAGGCGGAGCTCGATGAAGAACTTGTCCTTTGTGTTGTTTTGTTCCAGTTGATCAGTAGTGGAGCCCAGTTGGGGTCGATCGGGGATCTGTGTAGCATTTGGGGTAGTCTTCTTTTATTTTGGGTTCCGTAGTCGGACCTTGAGTGTATTTGGATGATTGTAATGTTTTATTCATGTATTGTGTGAAGTGGCGATTGTAAGCCAACTATGTATCCTTTCCCCTTTATTTATTTACATGGGTTGTTGTGAAGATTACCTCACTTGCGACATTGCTTTCAATGCGGTTATGCCTCTAAGTCGTGCTTCGACACGTGGGAGATATAGCCGCATCGAAGGCGTTACAACGCTGGCGAGGCTGGTATTTTTATCTACCATGCTCTTGATACGCTTCTGCAGCATCGTTACCTCGTCAGACAATGCCCAGTCCAGGCCCTTGCTGAGCCAGGATGCCAGCCGCATTGGGTGTCCGGACTTGAACTCCGTAGGAGTAGCCCATGTGGAGTCACGGGGCTTTGTGACATAGAACCACTCCTACTGCCATCCCTTCATTGTCTCCACGAAGGTGCCCTTGGGCCAAGTGACGTTGGGCAGTTTACTCACCATAGTGCTACTGCAATTCGCATGCTGGGCATCCACCACTTTCGGCTTCACATTGAAAACCCTGAGCATACGACGGCCCGATGATGAATCAAGGCCAAAGTGGGGGGAAATGCGGAGGAATGCCTCGCATACGACGATAAACGCTGAAATGTTGAGGAAAGAATTTGGGGCTTGATCATGGAAATCTAGCCCGTAGTAAAACATGAGGCCGCGGATGAAAGGATGAAGGGGAAACCCTAGTCTGCGAAGAAAATGAGGGATAAACACTACCTTCTCGCCGGGCTTTGGAGTGGGGATGATCTGCTTTTTGGCTGGGAGCCGGTGAGCGATCTCCTTGGCCAGGTACCCCGCTTCTCGGAGTTCCTTGATGTTTTTCTCCATAATGGAGGAAGCCATCCACTTGCCCTGCGCTCCGGATCCAGACATGGCTGGAGTACTTTCTGGGAACAGAGAGGATTGAAGTTTGGGCGCTGGAGCTTGAGGGCAGATGGGCTGAGGAAGGGAGAGGCGTGGGGTAAAAGGGGGGAATCTTATCTCCTTATAAAGGCAGTGAATATCATGCATCCCCCACGAGCCTTAAAGCTCGCCTATTTCCAAGGGGTCGTGCGAAATGACATGGTTGGATTTCCCAAACCTGTCGGGGATATACCCCGCGGTATGACCCGGGCGTACTTGGCAACTCACTAAGTGACCCGCCTGGATCTCTCCATTCAGTGATGACGTGCCGGGCGGGTTAGAGGAGCGACAAGACCTGTTGGCCCAACAGGCGGTTCATGGAAGGCTGACTCGTGTTATAGTGGGCCAGCATAAGATGAAAGCATAAGGAATATTCCCTTACAAAGGAAACAAGACTAGGACCCCACTTGTAATAGAGTAATCCTAATCCTAGTAGGACTAGTCATGTAACCCTCCCCTTCAACTTATATAAGGAGGGGCGGGGCACTCCAAGAGGGACAAGTTTCATAAGTCTAGATAGACAAACAAGTCGATAGCTCCCAAGGGAGAGCACCCTTGTAACCGTGATCATCATCATCAATATCAATGAAGCAGGATGTAGGCTTTTAGCTCCACCATGAGGGGCCGAACCTGGGTAAAAACCTCGCGTCTCTCGTCCCACTCAACCACTCTCAAGCTACCACATAGATGCGTTGGCCTCATGACTAAGTCCTAAAACTAAGGACATCTTCCGTGACAATTCCACGATAGTTGGCGCCCACCGTGGGGCTTGCACATGGTGATGTTGAGTTCTTGGAGGGATCTCCCTAGGGATTGAGGAGTTTGCAATTTTTCGGATGAAGATTTTTACTATCCACGAGATTGAACTCAAGAAAAGTCAACTACTATTTGTCTGAGCAAGCGGTCAAGTCACAAATCGCCAACACCATCGTTTTCCGCTACAACATGTTTCGCTGGCATGTCAAGTCTTGGTCGGTAACTCAACCAACATGGTTAGAGTCACCAGTTTTGTTCGACATTGGCATTGTTCACCGAGTCCGATGGAAGCAAATCACCAAAACGCGCAAAGCCCAGTCCCAGTCAAGCCATCAGATGAGATTACGGGCCGGACGCTATTTGTGAAGATCAATACGGAAATTTATGATTAACGATACGTCAGGTGGATCAACGCATCGTTCCGCGACACGGGAACGGATTGTCTGCGGGCTCGGACTCCTCAGAAGACCTGTCCCATTGATGACCCACACTCTGCTTCATTGCCGAGTCGCCCGCAGTACGCAAGCCGCCGTCAAGCTGCTTCCTCTATGGCGGGTCAATGTCGAGCCGCACTTGGCCTTGTCTCTAAAACGCCATCGCTACTCCTCTGCTGGTGAGCTGGCCTAAGACCACAGAGCTGCCACATCCGCCGCCATGGCCTATTTGCGCCCTCGCCGGAGCAGCTCCGCCTCCAAGTCGCCATTGAGGCTCTGACCTCCGAGCTGCTGCTTCCGTCTCATCCATAACCGTGACCCGCCACTGGTGAACCACCCCCGAGCAACTCCACCCCCTAGTCGTCGGCCTTGGTGTTGAGCCGCCGTCATTGAGTCACCCCGACCACACTCCAAGTCGCTTCGGCCGCCTTCAAATCACCGAGCACCTGCGATCCGCCACCGGCCTTGTTCTATTTTCACCTTCAACCTGCCTTGCTCCACCTACGCCGCCAGGACTTTGCAGCACCTCATCTCGCCTTCGCGGCCCTGTGCTAAGTCGTCGGTTCTGCTGCTTAAGCCGCCTCCTCGGTTGTGGCCGGCCCTGAGTTGCCCTGCCCTCGCGGCCTTGCCCTCGCACTACTCAGATTCGCCATCGCGCCTCCGCCTCGCTAGCGAACCGCAAGCCGCCTCCGTCATCCTCTGACTCTGACTCATCACCGGGTGGCCATGCCGTTGAGCCGCGCCGACCTCTCTTCGCAGAGCCGGCCTCGTTCGGTTATGAGTCGCACCGCTAGACTCCGAGTTGGATGCCACCTCCATCGCCTCATGGTGAACCGCCCATCTCCGCCTTGCCGCAGCCATGACAAACGCCGGGCGGCTCACCTCCACTGCTCACCCATCGATCAGACGCTGCCTCGAGCCGGTGCTGCACCAAGCCTTGCTCCACCTTGCTGGGGCCACCTCAAGTCACTATAGTTCTGCTCGAAAGCCGCCTCGTTGCTCTGTTCCTGCCATGGTCGTCCTCGAGCCACTGGCACCGGCTGCACCAAGCCGTTGGCCTCCACCGGCAGCCTTGCACCACCACCAGCTGTGCCCAGAGCCGCCGCGTGGACCCGTTGCCACCACAAGTCACCAGTTACACGACCTCTTCAAGCTGTCATCATTCAAAGGCGCCTTCATTGTCACAGCCACATTGGACCACCTTCGCCTTGATTCATCATCGGGCCGTCCTGCATCCGTTGCGCCCCTACCGTCTCGCTGTCGGAGCGAAGCTTGAGTTGCCCGCCATGCCAAACCGGCCACGGCCGCGCCTCTCCATCCAGCCACTGTGGTGAACGCACTTCATCGAGTCGCCGGAGCACCCTCGTCGCAGCCTCCGAGTCGCCAAGACACCTCCTGAGCCGCTGTCGCCATTTTACCAAGCCGCCATCGCCTAGCTAAGCGTCGTTTTCCTCATGACGCCCTGAGCCGCCGCGCTGGTTGCCGGCCCGCTTCCGCTTCGTGAACCGCCTCGAGCTTCCGCGAGTCTCTGATAACCCACAAGTATAGGGGATCACTACAGTTTTTAAGGGTAGAGTATTCAGCCCAAATTTATTGATTCGACACAAGGGGAGCCATAGAATATTCTCAAGTATTAATAGTTGAGTTGTCAATTCAACCGCACCTGAAAGACTTAATATCTGTAGCAAAGTATTTAGTAGCAAAGTAATATGGAAGTAAAGGTAACGGTGGCAAAAGTAACACTATTGGTTTTGTAGTGATTGTGACAGTGACAACGAAAAAGTAACTAAGTAGAGATCAATATGTGAAAAGCTCGTAGGCATTGGATTAGTGATGGACAATTATGTCAGATGCGATTCCTCATGCAACAGTTATAACATAGGGTGACACAGAACTAGCTCCAATTCATCAGTGCAATGTAGGCATGTATTCCGGATATAGTCATACGTGCTTATGGAAAAGAACTTGCATGACATATTTTGTCCTACCGTCCCGTGCCAGCGGGGTCCTATTGGAAACTAAGGGATATTAAGGCCTCCTTTTAATAGAGTACCAGACCAAAGCATTAACACATAGTGAATACATGAACTCCTCAAACTACGGTCATCACCGGTAAGTATCCCGATTATTGTCACTTCAAGGTTAACGAATCATAACACATAATAGGTGACTATTGACTTGCAAGATAGGATCAAGAACTCACATATATTCATGAAAACATAATAGGTTCAGATCTGAAATCATGGCACTCGGGCCCTAGTGACAAGAATTAAGCATAGCAAAGTCATAGCAACATCAATCTCAGACTATTGACTTGCAAGATAGGATCAAGAACTCACATATATTCATGAAAACATAATAGGTTCAGATCTGAAATTATGGCACTCGAGCCCTAGTGACAAGCATTAAGCATAGCAAAGTCATAGCAACATCAATCTCAGAACATACTGGATACTAGGGATCAAACCCTAACAAAACTAACTCGATTACATGATAAATCTCATCCAATCCTTCACCGTCCAGCAAGCCTACAATTGAATTACTCACGCATGACGGTGAGCATCATGAAATTGGTGATGGACGATGGTTGTTGATGATGATGGCGACGGATTCCCCTCTCCGAAGCCCCGAAGGGACTCCAGATCAGCCCTCCAGATAGAGATTAGGGCTTGGCGGTGGCTCTGTATTGTAAAATGCGATGAATCCTTCTATCTGAGTTTTTCTCCCCGAACGTGAATATATAGAGTTGGAGTTGAGGTCGGTGGAGCACCAGTGGGCCCATGAGACAGGGGGCGCGCCCCCACCCTCGTGGACAGCGTGTGGGCCCCCTGGTCTTGATTCTTTTGCCATTATTTTTTATATATTCCAAAAATATACTTCGTGAAGTTTTAGGTTATTCCGAGAACTTTCGTTTCTGCACAAAAATAACACCATGGCAATTCTGGTGAAAACAGCATCAGTCCGGGTTAGTTCCATTCAAATCATGCAAGTTAGAGTCCAAAACAAGGGCAAAAGTGTTTGGAAAATTAGATACGATGGAGACGTTTCAGTCTCCCGTGAACTGCTCTGGCTTCCGCTGGTTCACCTTTGCTGCTACGGACTTGCCTCTGTCGTGACCCGTTTCCCCAGTTGTTCCCTCACCCTCAAGCCGCCGCCTTTGTCGTGCCTGTGACCTCGACATGGCTCGGCCCAGCTCGGCCTCTCCTGTCAACCGCCGAGCCACCACTGGGTCATCTCAGGCCGTGGCTGGCCACGAGCCGTCCCGCCTCTTCGCCCGCATGTCAAGGCCGCCACCAACTCACCCCGAGCCGCTTTGAATCGCATGCTGTCCTTCGTCGCCTTGACGTTCCTTGTGCCTTCAAGACGCCGCTCCCAGCGTCAAGCTGCCTACCACGGGGTTGCAGCTCCGCTATGCTCCAGGTCACTTCCTCCTCGAATCCATCAATTGTGCCTGGCCGCTGGCTCACTGTGCCTGGCTCTTTCCAGATACGTCCCGTGGATGTGTTGACTACCAAATGGGGCTGGAAAAAAAACATGACCCAGAGGATCCCTTCTGAACCGCCCGGTGCCGCACTTTAAGCCGCACCTCTGTCATCATTGCTGCAACCCTATGACTGATAATTCTTGACAAAGCATATTAGGTGAAATCCATCCTATCAACTTTCTATTGATACATTTTTATTTTCTTCAAGAACAATTACTCTCTTTTGTGCAAATTCTTATGCAGAATTCATAATGGCAAAGGAGACCATCAAACCATGGCCCTTGCATACATCGGATGGATCAATGGACAGGGTCATTTATAACCCGCCGGGATTCAACAGATTTCAGCAATCCACTGTTCAACTATATGCCGGTTCATATCACGGTCAAGTTTGGAGAGTCTCAAGCCAACTCCTCGAGTAGTCTTAAGACTCGAGGGCTACAATGATATGACTCAGCAAGTCTTGCCAGTTTCAAAAAACTCAAGAACCCCTGGACATTGGAGGAAAAAAATAACCCGGCCCCGGAGATTATTGCTATATCGATAAGGGTCGTCAGAAAGTTTCTGGCTCAAAATGAAGGTTCCGGTTCAACAGAAATATGTCTCCTACAAAGCGTTGAAGCTCTTAATATCCAGTTCACTATCCAGCTCAAGGGAAATCCGTCTCCCATAAAGCTCTAAAGCTCTCAAATTCGGTTTAAAATTCTGGCTCAGGAAGCATATCCATCTCTCGCAAGTTTGAGTTCTCAGGAAAATTACATGGACCAAAGAGAGTTGGATGCACAGTGCAGCTCAAACATAGGTCCCCGATGAGCACATATCATAAGTATGTCACTTTGGTGCTTCTTGTTCAAACATAGGTGTATTCACCAAAGACAACATAGCGTCACTACCCTCTTGACTGACTTGGAACACCAGGTGTATTTACCAAAGTTTCCAGGTTATCTTGTTCAAAGATAGGTGTATTCACCAAAGAGGACATAACCTTTTTGGGTCATCCTACCTGTATACAAGCTGCTACTTCATCAGGTAATCCTGATTGACCGGCCGAACTCTTAACAATCAATCTTTTACAGTGTATTCACCAAAGATCCTGAGCTTGTTAAGGTTAAAACACCGGCTGTCATGTGTGAGCACTGTTGGAAATATGCCCTAGAGGCAATAATAAATTGGTTATTATTATATTTCCTTGTTCATGATAATCATTTATTATCCATGCTAGAATTGTATTGATAGGAAACTCAGATACATGTGTAGATACATAGACAACACCATGTCCCTAGTAAGCCTCTAGTTGACTAGCTCGTTGATCAATAGATGGTTACAGTTTCCTGACCATGGACATTGGATGTCGTTGATAATGGGATCACATCATTAGGAGAATAATGTGATGGACAAGACCCAATCCTAAGCCCAACACAAGAACGTGTAGTTCGTTTGCTAAAGCTTTTCTAATGTCAAGTATCATTTCCTTAGACCATCAGATTGTGCAACTCCCGGATACTGTAGGAGTGCTTTGGGTGTGCCAAACGTCATAATGTAACTGGGTGGCTATAAAGGTACACTACAGGTATCTCCAAAAGTGTCTGTTGGGTTGGCACAAATCGAGACTGGGATTTGTCACTCTGTGTAAACGGAGAGGTATCTCTGGGCTCACTCGGTAGGACATCATCATAATGTGCACAATGTGACCAAGGAGTTGATCACGGGATGATGTGTTACGGAATGAGTAAAGAGACTTTCCAGGAACGAGATTGAACAAGTATCGGGATACCGACGATCGAATCTCGGGCAAGTACAATACCGCTGGACAAAGGGAATTGAATACGGGATTGATTGAATCCTCGACATCGTGGTTCATCTGATGAGATCATCGTGGAACATGTGGGAGCCAACATGGGTATCTAGATCCCGCTGTTGGTTATTGGCCGGAGAGTTGTCTCGGTCATGTATGCATGGTTCCCGAACCCATAGGGTCTACACACTTAAGGTTCGATGACGCTAGGGTTATTAGGAATACTTGTATGTGATTACCTAATGTTGGTCGGAGTCCTGAATGAGATCCTGGACGTCACGAGGAGTTCTGGAATGGTCCGGAGGTAAAGATTTATATATGGAAAGTTGTTGTTCGGGTTCCGGGAAAAGTTCGTTTTTTTGGTATTGTACCGGGAAGCTTCCGGAAGGTTCCGAAGGATTCCGGAGGGATCCAGAGGTCCGGAAAATGTTCCACCACGTCCAATACAGCAGCATGGGCTGTAGGGGGGCGCCCTAACCTTAACGGGCCAAGGGCACCAGCCCCCCCAAGGCCCATGCACATGGGAGAGGGGAAACCCTAAGGGGGAGGGCCTCCACTTGACTTGGGAGGCACTCCTCCCCCCCTTGGCCGCCGCCCCAAACCCTAGATGGGATCTAGGGGGGCCGGCCCCCCTCTCTCCCCACCTATAAATAGTGGAGGGGTGGGAGGGCGGCCACACCCTTGAACCTGGCGCAGCCCCTCCCCTCCAATACATCTCCTCCTCCGCGTGAGAACTGCCACTCCATCACCACCACGCCGTCGTGCTGCTGTTGGAATCTCTTCCTCAACCTCTCCCTCCTCCTTGCTGGATCAAGGCGTGGGAGACGTCTCCGTTCCGTACGTGTGTTGAACGCGGAGGTGCCGTCCGTTCGGCGCTAGGATCATCGGTGATTTTGATCACGACGAGTACGACTCCATGAACCCCGTTCACCTGAACGCTTCCGCTTAGCGATCTACAAAGGTATGTAGATGCACTCTCCTTGCCATCGTTGCTAGATTACTCCATAGAATGATCTTGGTGATGCGTAGAAAATTTTAAATTTCTGCTACGATCCCCAACAGTGGCATCATGAGCTAGGTCTATGCGTAGTTTCTATGCACGAGTAGAACACAAAGCAGTTGTGGTCGTCAATATTTTCAATTTACTTGCCATTACTAGTCTTATCTTGATTCGGCGGCATTGTGGGATGAAGTGGCCCGGACCAACCTTACACGTACTCTTATGTGAGACTGGTTCCACCGACTGACATGCACTAGTTGCATATGGTGGCTAGCGGGTGTCTGTCTCTCCCACTTTAGTCGGATCGGATTCGATGAAAAGGGTCCTTATGAAGGGTAAATAGAAATTGGCATATCACGTTGTGGTTTTTGTGTAGGTAAGAAACGTTCTTGCTAGAAACCTATAGCAGCCACGTAAAAAAGTTGCAACAACAATTAGAGGACGTCTAACTTGTTTTTGCAGCATATGCCTTGTGATGTGATATGGCCAAACGGATGTGATGAATGATATATGTGATGTATGAGATTGATCATGTTCTTGTAATAGGAATCACGACTTGCATGTCGATGAGTATGACAACTGGCAGGAGCTATAGGAGTTGTCTTAATTTATTTATGACCTCCGTGTCAACATAAACGTCATGTAATTACTTTACTTTATTGCTAAAGCGTTAGCCATAGTAGTAGAAGTAATAGATGACGTGACAACTTCAAGAAGACACGATGATGGAGATCATGATGATGGAGATCATGGCGTCATGCCGGTGACAATGATGATCATTGAGCCCCGAAGATGGAGATCAAAAGGAGCAAAATGATATTGGCCATATCATGTCACTATTTGATTGCATGTGATGTTTATCATGTTTTACATCTTATTTGCTTAGAACGACGGTAGCTTAAATGAGATGACCCCTCACTAAAATTTCAAGAAAAGTGTTCCCCCTAACTGTGCACCGTTGCGAAGGTTCGTTGTTTCGAAGCACCACATGATGATCGGGTGTGATAGATTCTAACGTTCGAATACAATGGGTGTTGACGAGCCTAGCATGTACAGACATGGCCTCGGGACACATGCGAAACACTTAGGTTGACTTGACGAGCCTAGAATGTACAGACATGGCCTCGGAACACGGAAGACCGAAAGGTCGAACATGAGTCGTATAGAAGATACGATCAACATGAGATGTTCACCGTTGATGAGTAGTCCGTCTCAGGTGATGATCGGACACGGCCTAGTCGATTCGGATCATGTTTCACTTAGATGTCTAGAGGGATGTCTATCTGAGTGGGAGTTCATTAAATAATTTGATTAGATGAACTCAATTATCATGAACATAGTCTAAATTGTCTTTGCAAATATGTTGTAGATAAATGGCTCACGTTGTAGCTCCCTGTTTCAATACGTTTCTAGAGAAAGATTAAGTTGAAAGATATTGTAAGCAATGATGCGGACTAGGTCCGTAGTCCAAGGAGTGTCCTCACTGCTACACAGAAGGCTTACGTCTTTGATGCACCGCTCTATGTGCAAACCCCTACAACATCGTCTGTGGATGTTGTGAACACCTGACAGACACATCGTGATGACTACTTGATAGTTTAGTGCACCATACTTCACGGCTTAGAATCAGGATTCCAATGACGTTTTGAACGCCATAAGACATATGAGATGTTCCAAGAGCTGAAATTGGGATTTCAGGCTCATGCCCGTGTTGAGAGGTATGAGACCTCTGACAAGTTCTTTTGCCAACAAGATGGAGGAGAATAGCTCAGCTAGTGACCATGTGCTCAGAATGTCTGGGTGCTACAATCACTTAAATCAAGTGGGAGTTAAACTTCCATATAAGATAGTGATTGATTGAGTTCTCTAGTCACTATCACTAAGCTACTAGATCTTCGTGATGAACTATGACATGCAAGGGATGGAGTTGATCCCGGAGCTGTTCGCGGTGCTTAAGACCGCAAAAGGTAGAAATCAAGAAGGAGCATCAAGTGTTGATGGTTTGACAAGACCACTGGTTTCAAGAAGGGCAAGGGCCGGAAGGGAAACTTCATGGATGGCAAACCGGTTGCCGCTCCAGTGAAGGAACCCAAGGTTGAACCCGAACCCGAGACTAAGTGCTTCTATTGTAAGGGGAACGGTCATTGGTAGCGGAATTACCCCAAATGCATGGTAGATAAGAAGGCTGGCAACTTCAACAAAGTATATACGTGTTATTAATGTGTACCTTACTAGTATTCCTGGTAGCACCTAGGTATTGGATACCGGTTTAGTTACTATTATTTGTGACTTGAAGCAAAAGCTACGGACTAAATGGAGACTGGCTAAGGGCGAGGTGACGATGTGTGTTGGAAGTGTTTCCAAAGTTGATAAGATCACCATCGCACGCTCCATCTGCCTTCGGGATTAGTATTGAACCTAGATAAATGTTATCAGGTGTCTACGTTGAGCATGAATATGATTAGATCATGTTCATTGTAATACGGTTATTCATTTAAGTTAGAGAATAATGGTTATTCTGTTTACATGAATAATACCTTTCATGGTCATGCACCCTATGTGAATGGTTCATTGAATCTCGATCGTGGTAATACACATGTTCACGCCAAAAGATGTAGAGTTAATAATGATAGTACCACTTTCTCGTGGCACTACCGCTTAGGTCATATTGGCGTAAGATGCATGAAGAAACTCCATGTCGATGGATGTTTGGAGTCACTTGATTTTGAATCACTTGACACATGCGAGCCATGCCTCATGTGCAGGATGACTAAGACCCCATTTTCAGGTACAATGAAACGGGTAAGTGACTTGTTGGAAATCATGCATGCTGATGCATGTGATCCAATGAGAATTGAAGCGTGCAGTGGATATCGCTATTTTCTCATCTTCACTGACGATTTGGGTAGATATAGGTATATCTACTTAATGAAGCACAAGTCTGAAATGTTTGAAAAGTTCAAGTGATTTCAGAGTGAAGTTAAGAATCATCATAACAATAAGATCATGTTCCTACGATCTAATCAAAAGGGGATTTTCTGAGTTATGAGTTTGGCAATCACTTAAGACATTGTGGAATTGTTTCACAGTTGAAGCCACCTGGAACACCACAAGGTTATGGTGTGTCCGGGCGTCGTAATCGAACACTATGAGATATGGTGCGATCTATGATGTCTCTTACCAATCTACCGTTTTCATTTTGAGGTTATGCGTTAGAGACAACTGCATTCACTTTATATAGGACACCATCTAAGTCCGTTGAGACAACGTCGTATGAACATTGGTTTGGCAAGAAACCAAAGTTGTCATTTCTTAATGTTTGGGGCTGCGATGCTTAAGGCTTCAGCAGGAGAAGCTCGAACCGAAAGCAGACAAACACATCTTCATAGGATACCCAAAGGTGACAGTAGGGTATACCTTCTATCTCAGATCCGAGGGCAAATTGTTTGTCACTAAGAACGGGTCCTTTCTCGAGAAGGAGTTTCTCTCGAAAGAATTGAGTGGGAGGAAGATAGAACTTGATGTCGAACCTTAACTTCAACCAGAGAGTGATGCAACACAGAAAGATGTTTTCTGTGGCGCCTACGTCTATTGAATAGGAAGTTAATGATAGTGATCATGAAGCTTCGGATAAAGTTGCTATCGAACCTCGTAGGTCGACAAGGATATGTACTACTCCTAAGTGGTACGGTAATCCTGTCTTAGATATCATGTTGTTAGACAACAATGAACCTACAAGCTATGGAGAAGCGATGGTGGGCCCGTATTCCGACAAATGGTTAGAAGCCATGAAATCCAAGATAGGATCCATATATCAGAACAAAGTATGGACTTTGGTGGACTTGCCCGATGATCGGCAAGCCATTGAGATAAATGGATCTTTAAGAAGAAGACGGACGTGGGCGGTAATGTTACCGTCTATGAAGCTCGACTTGTGGGAAAGAGTCTTTTCACAAGTTCAAGGAGTTGACTACAATGAGAATTTCTCACCCGTAGCGATGCTTAAGTCCATCGGAATCATGTTAGCATTAGCTGTATTTTTCGATTATGAAATCTTACAGATGGATGTCAAAACAAGTTTTCTTACCAGTTTACGTAAGAAAAGTTGTATGTGATACAATAAAAGGTTTTGTCGATCCTAAGGATGCTAAAAGGTATGCTGGCTCCAGCAATCCTTCTATGGACTAGAGAAAGCATCTCGGAATCGGAATATATGTTTTGATGGAGTGATCAAAGCTTTTAGGTTTATACAATGTTTGCTAGAAACTTGTATTTACAAGAAAGTGAGTGGGAGCACTACAACATTTCTGATAAGTATATGTGGATGACATGTTGTTGATTCGAAATGATGTAGAATTTCTGGAAAACATAAACAGTTGTTTGAAGAGTGATTTTCAAAGGAAGACCTAGATAAAGCTGCTTACATATTGGGCATCAAGATCTATAGAGATAGATCAAAACACCTGATGATACTTTCAAAGAACGCACACCTTGACATGTTTTTGAAGGAGTTCAAAATAAATCAGTCAAAGAAGGGGTTCTTACCTGAGTTGTAAGGTGTGAAGTTGAGTAAGATTCAAAGATTGACCACGGTAGAAGAAAGAGGAAGGACGGAGGTCGTCCCCTATCCTCTTTTCATAGGCTCTATACGGTATGCCATGCTGAGTACCGCACCTGATGTGTGCCTTGCCACATGTCTGGCAAGAGGGTACAAAGGTGATCTAGGACTGGACCACCAGATAGCGGTCAAAATTGTCATTAGAGGAATAAGGAAATGTTTCTCGGTTATGGAGGTGATAAAGAGTTCGACGTAAAGAGTTACGTCGATGCAAGCTTAACACCTATCCGGATAGCTCTGGGTAGAGATATCGGATACGTATAATGGAGCAACAATTTGGAATAGCTCCAAGTGGAACGTGGTAGCAGCATCTACGATATGACATAAAGTTTTGCGAAATACATAGGGATCTGAATATGGCAAGACCCATTGACTACAACCTCTCTCACAAGCATAACATGATCAAACCCAGAACTCATTGAGTGTTAATCACATAGTGATGTGAACTAGATTATTGAGTCTAGTAAACTCCTTGGATGTTGGTCACATGGCGATGTGACCTGTGAGTGTTAATCACATGGCAATGTGAACTAGATTATTGACTCTAGTGCAAGTGGGAGACTGTTGGAAATATGCCCTAGAGGCAATAATAAATTGGTTATTATTATATTTCCTTGTTCATGATAATCGTTTATTATCCATGCTAGAATTGTATTGATAGGAAACTCAGATACAGGTGTAGATACATAGACAACACCATGTCCCTAGTAAGCCTCTAGTTGACTAGCTCATTGATCAATAGATGGTTACGGTTTCCTAACCATGGACATTGGATGTCGTTGATAACGGGATCACATCATTAGGAGAATGATGTGATGGACAAGACCCAATCCTAAGCCTAGCACAAGATCGTGTAGTTTGTTTGCTAAAGCTTTTTCTAATGTCAAGTATCATTTCCTTAGACCATGAGATTGTGCAACTCCCGGATACTGTAGGAGTGCTTTGGGTGTGCCAAACGTCACAACGTAACTGGGTGGCTATAAAGGTACACTACAGGTATCTCCGAAAGTGTCTGTTGGGTTGGCACGAATCGAGACTGGGATTCGTCACTCCATGTAAACGGAGAGGTATCTCTGGGCCCACTCGGTAGGACATCATCATAATGTGCACAATGTGACCAAGGAGTTGATCACGGGATGATGTGTTACGGAACGAGTAAAGAGACTTGCAGGTAACGAGATTGAACAAGTATCGGGATACCGACGATTGAATCTCGGGCAAGTACAATACCGTTGGACAAAGGGAATTAAATACGGGATTGATTGAATCCTCGACATCGTGGTTCATCCGATGAGATCATCGTGGAACATGTGGGAGCCAACATGGGTATCCAGATCCCGCTGTTGGTTATTGGCTGGAGAGTTGTCTCGGTCATGTCTGCATGGTTCCCGAACCCGTAGGGTCTACACACTTAAGGTCCGATGATGCTAGGGTTATTAGGAAGACTTGTATGTGATTACCGAATGTTGTTCGGAGTCCCGGATGAGATCCCGGACGTCACGAGGAGTTCCGGAATGGTCCGGAGGTAAAGATTTATATATTGAAAGTTGTTGTTCGGGTTCCGGAAAAAGTTCGTTTTTTTGGTATTGTACCGGGAAGCTTCCGGAAGGTTCCGAAGGATTCCGGAGGGGTCCAGAGGTCCGGAAAATGTTCCACCACGTCCAATACAGCAGCATGGGCTATAGGGGGGCGCCCTAACCTTAATGGGCCAAGGGCACCAGCCCCCCAAGGCCCATGCGCATGGGAGAGGGGAAACCCTAAGGGGGAGGGCCTCCACTTGACTTGGGAGGCACTCCTCCCCCCCTTAGCCGCCGCCCCCAACCCTAGATGGGATCTAGGGGGGCCGGCCCCCTCTCTCCCCACCTATAAATAGTGGAGGGGTGGGAGGGCGGCCACACCCTTGAACCTGGCGCAGCCCCTCCCCTCCAATACCTCTCCTCCTCCGTGTGAGAACTGCCACTCCATCACCACCATGCCGTCGTGCTGTTGTTGGACTCTCTTCCTCAACCTCTCCCTCCTCCTTGCTGGATCAAGGCGTGGGAGACGTCTCCGTTCCGTACGTGTGTTGAACGCGGAGGTTCCGTCCGTTCGGCGCTAGGATCATCGGTGATTTGGATCACGACGAGTACGACTCCATCAACCCCGTTCACTTGAACGCTTCCGCTTAGCGATCTACAAAGGTACGTAGATGCACTCTCCTTTCCCTCGTTGCTAGATTACTCCATAGGTTGATCTTGGTGATGCGTAGAAAATTTTAAATTTCTGCTACGATCCCCGAAAGCGAGGATACTCTAGTGGCTTAGGCTAGTTTCATTGAGGTATTCTGTCATCATACACATACATCATCATATATTGCATCATACATTGCATCATCATTATATCATCATAGCATGCATCATATATGCATAGATATACTGGTTTATATTGCAGGAACCGGTTTTCAAATCAGGATATATTATTCAAATCTTTAGTAGCCAAAATGGCTGGATTTATTATGGTTATCCATAACCAGTATTATGATTAAGGTTTTCAAAGTCGCTTTAGCGCAATGGCTATTATTTATCAATGGATATGATTTATTCTACAATGCAAGGAATAGTCCCGAGTCACTGCAGGCTTACGACCCGGCACTTGGGGGCTACATTATTCAAGTTGAGATTACATCAAATATGCAAGTCCCATGTCACCGCCCGCATGCACCATGGCACTTGGGGGCTAATGCAAAGTCATTTTTTACTTGGCTTATTGAAGACCCGACTCATCACATCGTAATGAGCCGGCCCTTGGGGGCTACCAATTGCTCCTGTCAAAAATTCAAGGTACACAAATCTTAATCCATTACATTGAAAGGTCCACTACTCAGTTGAAAGAGTACAAAGCTCTTAACCTTGTGGACATGGGTTCAAGCCCTGCGATGAAGGCTACATCATATGATGTTATTTTCAATAATCATATCTACAAATTTCCTGCTCATTATTGCATAATGACCCGGCTCTTGGGGGCTACACTGGTTGAAGTTTTTTATGAGCATAAGGCAATTACATGTCCCAGGTTGATGCAAGCATGACAACCCGACACTTGGGGGCTAAATATGTGGAATATTCAGTTTTGACTAGTGACTGAGATGAAAAACCTGGATTTCTTCAAAGTGGTAGTATTTATATTGAAGCAAGTCTTAAGTCATCACTTTGCCCTTCTTAAGACTTGGGGGCTACAAGTGATATGCATATAAGGGAGGTGCATTTTCAAGATTGATGTTAACAACAATTATGACCCAGTGTCATCAATATTTACAAACCGGCAATTTTGGCAATGGTAAACTGGCAAGTTTTTACATCCTCAAGCTGGCAAAACAACAGATGAATGTCTTGAGTCCAATATTTTTATTTAAGCCGGAGCTTTGGAAACCAACTCGAAATGGATTACTTCTTATAATATTTCTTTACAAGAGACCAATGTCAACAAATTGATTATGAAGCTGGCCCATTGACCCAGACTTTCCAGAAGAAGGAAATGAGAAGGACTTAAGGATGATCAGGTGCCGGCTTACAAGAATTTTTAACCTGGAGCACAACCTGTCAAATTTGTTCTTGTGTTTATTTTGCAGGATCAGTTTAACATGGATAAATCCAAATTAAACCAGGGGCTAATGTCGGGGATATACCCCATGGTATGACCCGGCCGGAAGTAGGACCTGGCCGGACTTGGCGACTCACTAGTGACCCACCCTGACTTGGTGACTCACTAAGTGACCCGCCCAGATCTCTCCACTCACTAATGACCCGGCAGGCGGGTCAGATGAGCAACAAGACCCGGTGGCGCAACAGGAGGTTCATGGAAGGTCGTCTAGTGTTATGGTGGGCCGGCTTAAGATGAAAACATAAGGAATATTCCCTTACAAAGGATGCAAGACTAGGACTCCACTTGTAATAGAGTAATCATAATCCTACTGGGACTAGTCATGTAACCCTCCCCTTCAACTTATATAAGGAGGGGCAGGGCATCCCAAGAGGGAAAAGTTTCATAAGTCTAGATAGACAGACAAGTCGATAGCTCCCGAGGGAGAGCACCCTTGTAACCATGATCATCATCATCAATATTAATGAAGCAGGATGTATGATTTTACCTCCGCCGTGAGGGGCCGAACCTGGGTAAAAACCTCGTGTCTCTCGTCCCACTCAACCCCTCTCAAACTACCATATAGATGTGTTGGCCTCACGACTAAGTCCTGGCACTAAGGACATCTGCCGTGACAATTCCACAACAAAACCAGTATCGATGAGAATCCTATAATAAGTGGGCATGATCTCTGCTTTGACAAGACGTGTCGTCGGTGGTTGCGTCTCGAAACGCGAAATGGGAAGCTAAAAAACGGTTTGAAATAATAAAATGGTCGGACGTAATGTCTCACCAGTGAAATCATCATAAGACAGAACTTATCTGTATTCCGCCCTTGTGATTCAGTGGTATGACTGTTGTACAGAGCCGGATATAGTACCGACGATCAACTACTTTGAAATATTCGGAGTAGGAACCTGCCTTGTGTAACAGCCTGATTTTTGGCCCTTTCTTTTTCTGTGGCTTTGTGGTCTGGAAACTAAAGAAGAACTCTTCTTTTCTTCTAGAGTGGCTTGTCATACCCAAATACGTCCCTAGACCATTCCATTTTCATCCTAGCCCAAATCCCAATATATTTTTTGTTGGGAATATTCCTTTTCTATTAAAGAAATAACTCAATTTGCCCTAGGTTGTGAAGCAACCTATATTTCCATCACTCCTAAAATTCCCAAACAATTCTCATAAACTGTTTGGGTCATATCTTTCTGAAATATGGGAAAATATTTCATTGGCCATGTTTCCTATTATCCTCAAATAATTCTTTTCCTATTCTGTCCTGAATGGCAGATTGTGAAGCAAGTGCCATTCATCTTTGCCCAATTGACTCCAAACTTCTTGGACATCTTTTCATGTCCAAATAATTGCCTCATGACAAATTTCAACTTAATTTGCCTAGTAAATATTCCTGAGCAATGTTTCAAAGTTCCTGTCTAAGGGAATTGGTTGTGAAGGAAGTACTAGCTAGGTTAATACAATTGAGTTGAATTTTTGCATGGTCTTTCATATCATCAAATAAAAGCTCTCCACAAGATTTGAGCTCATGCTCTGCCTCCATGTGAGCACAACTTCAAATATTTGATTATGTCCAAAATTTCAGTTTGTGAAGCAAGTGTATTTTAACTTATCCACTATGTCTGAAAATTTTCCTAGGCCTTCTCCTATCTATATAACATAGCTCCACAAAATTTGGGCTCATTTCATCTAGCCATTTTCCCTCAGGAATTTTCTCAAATTCAAGTTCAGAGAGGATAGCTATGAAGGAAGTACCATTTTGGCTTGGCCAAATGGCATGAAATTTTAATGGCACTCTCTTATGCTCATCATTCTGCCATGTCCATTTTCAGCCCAATACATTACGCCTAGTGAGTGCTACTTCATGTTTTGTATGTCTGTCTAGTCTGGTGGTTTCTACAAAAACCACTAGTTGAATTCCTCTTCTTTAGCTGAAACCTTACCAACTTAATGACCTTAGTGGGTGATCAACCCCTGCCAAAGCTCAGTCTAATCGTCCCGACCAATCTTCCTCACAAAGTTACAAACACCTTGCTGTTCCTTCGTATTCTTGCTACCTGTGATCACATCAGGGATCACTATGCTTGTTTCTCTCCTCCTTAGCATCACACTCTGCACACCTTGCCTCCCAGGCGAGATTTGGCCGATCAGAGCACGGGTTAGCGTCGTGTGCACGCGGTGACCACCACCCTGGAATGCCATGGACGCGAGCTGAGCGTCATTTGCTCCGGGCCCCTCCTCCTCTCGTCGTCTTCATGCGCGTGAGCATGTCTAACAGCTAGCACGCGTCGTCGCCATCCTCCTAGAGCCATTTCCCCCTCCGTTTTCTTCCACGGCGACCCATCCCCGTCGAGAAACAGAGCGCGCCCGTGACCGTGTCATCTTCCACATCCGTGTATTATTCCTCTTCTTGTTCCTGAGCTCTGCCTCGCCTCCGTGGCCTTTGTGCCTCGTCCGCGTCCTCCCTCGTCGTTGTCGGTGTCAAAACCGGTGGATCTCGGGTAGGGGGTACCAAACTGTGTGTCTAAGGTCGATGGTAATAGGAGACAAGGGATACAATGTTTACCCAGGTTCGTGCCCTCTCTATGGAGGTAATACCCTACTTCCTGCTTGATAGACACCGGAGGGATCTAGGGTTACATAAGGTCAGTTACAAAGAAAGGAATCTTCATATTTGGACGCTAAGCTTGCCTTCCACGCCAAGGAGAGTTCCATCCGGACACGGGTGGAGTCTTCAGTCTTCGTATCTTCATAGCCCATCAGTCCGGCCCATGTCTAATAGGTCGGACGCCCAAGGACCCCTTAGTCCAGGACTCCCTTAGTAGCCCGTGAACCAGGCTTCAATGATGAGGTGTCCGGTGCGCAGATTGTCTTCGACATTGCAAGGCAGGTTCCCCTTTCCGAATACTCCAAGATAGTCTTTGGACGTGATGAACGTGTCCGGATCTGCAACACAAGTACCACGCACAACCGCGGAAAGTATAATATATCACGAATCCAATCCACCGACAACTTTTGTAACATGACATCATGCTTGCCCGGTCATTATTTCAAACCATTTCTTGTCCTGCTGCTCCACGTTTCGAGGCGCGGTTTTTATTGGCACGTCTTGTCGAAACAGAGATCGTGTCCCCTTATTGCGGGATTCTCATCAATAAGAGTGTGGATAACCCAACCATTCCGTTGGAATGATCCCTTTGGAATAGGCAGGTTTTTAGGCTTAGGAGGAGGCGTTTGATATTCGTTGCCTTTATAAAGGGGCCAAGGGTCGTCTTATTTTGCGCCGACCCTTTCCTCAGCCCTTCCAACTTCAAGTTCTAGCACCCGAGGTTCGCCTTCATTGCTTCAAGCTGCCAAATCATGTCCAGGCCCAACCCATAGGGCTGATGGGTGGCTTCCTCTGTTATAGAAGAGGACATTGCGAAGCTTTGTGCGGCTAGATACCTGACCGCGGAGATCCCCCACAGGCTTCCTGCTCAAGGACATGTTATCCCTACTCCCAGATCTGGTGAGAGGGTCGTATTCATCTCCCACTTCCTGCGAGGGCTAGTATTTGCTCTTCATCCCTTCGTCCGGGGGCTCATGTTTTACTACGTACTAGATTTTCATGATCTAGACCTAGATTCTTTCCTTCACATGTCGACATTCATTATCACGTGTGAGGCCTTTCTCCATGTTCCCCCACACTTCGGCTTATGGCTCCAGACCTTTAGTGTGAAGTCGAAGGTAGTCGAGGGGAACAAGCGGAGTGCGGAGGTGCCACGGTGAGAAAGCTTACCAATGCTCCCTGGCCAAAAGGCTCTTTCACTAAAACTCCCGACCGATGATAGCAAGAGTGGTTTTACGTCACTGAACCCCGTGGTACCAAGTGGGCCACTATACCTATGTTTTGATCTGGCTCTCCGTTACAGCTTGCATCATGGATTAATAAGGGGCTGGACTAGGAATCAATTGACGAAGTGTAGACTCTACAGAGCCGCATCCGGAGCCTCCTTGAGAAGGACGTTGGTCTCATCAACGTGGTCCAAGTAATGCTGGTCCGCCGAGTTCTACCGTGCCAGCGACGGCCTCTCCTTATGTGGGAGTTTAATCTGGAAGGACCACGGACCCTCCAAGATTTCTTCGGTATTACGCACAAAGGAATGTAGAAGTTGTTTTTTTGGAAACAAAAACAATGGCCAGACACCACCGAGGACACCGGCCTCGACCACAACCATCCAGATACCTCGGTAAGCGCTCGACTCTCGAATAATTTCTAGCTATGCATGCTGTAATGCGATACTGATCACACTATCTTCTTCTAGGGCTGGATGAAGAAAGTAGAGCGAATTAGGTGTTCGGCCCCCCTTCACAAAGACTCAGCGGATCCCGTATTAACAAGGATGCTGGCCCTGGCACCGTACCAGATGCCTGTGAAGGAGGACAAGATGGATAGCGGGAGGACCGAAGGTGGCCTCCATCCTGAAGGTGTATTAGACGCTGTGTCCGGGGAGATCAAAGTCCCATCGCCTGGAGACAAAGGGAAAGGATAAGCCAACATCCCTTCTCCTCATGGTAAGAAAAAGGGCCGCCTCCGAAGGTCGGGAGGAAAAGGATCCTAAGCGAGGCAAAATGCCCCTGTCGGGCGGCTCGGGCTTGGAGGACGACGTCATCGCGCAGTCCCATGGCGAGGACAAGCCTTTAGCCAAATCGAAAGTGAACAAGGGTGTTTTAAACATATCCTGTTCCTCTCCTGTGACCAAGGTGACATCTAGAATATATGTTTTTGTAGCTCGGCACACAGTTTTCTTCAACAATATTCTTCCTCGGGGGATCTCCTCCCGGAGATGATGGAGAGCAAGACGCCTCCACCGGTCTCCTCAACCAATAGGGTGAACGACTTCGAGGTGTCGTCCCGGAGGGTCTCTCCTGACCAACAAGTGGTGCAGGGGATGATGAAGACACTACCCAAAAGTGATACTTCGGTAGCCCAGGGCCCGGGGGCCAATAATAAAGGCCTCGAGTTGTCCTGCTTACATCCGGAGACAACTCCATGGACGGATAAATAGATCCCTTCGAAGGGAGGTCATACTACTACAACAGCTTCCGGAGATCCAGAAGCGCCGGATATATTGACGAACATGTTGCGACAGGCGTCCTCTTAGAGGACCATTGTATGTTGATGGGTATGGTGGTTGAAAAGGTTCTGTCTGAAAAATAGGATTGAATGAGGCCTTCACGAGCCTGCTAAGAGGCTTCGAGGTTTGTATTGTAATGTTTTCGATTGTGTTTTATTCACAAAAATGCTCCTGTGTATAGATAGTAGCCCCTGAGACTCTGATTGGCTTCACAAGGGAAGTGACCAAAGGATCAAAAAGATATGCCCAGGAAATAATCCGACTAATTGGGACATAGGCTGTTACCTCCCTGGCTACTGACCGAACCACAGAGGTTGCAGATCTGCAGCGGAAGATTGATGAGGTGGATGATGACATCACGCTTATCAATAGGCGGCTTGACGAGGCACAAGGTATGTTTCTGGGGTAGTTAGTATATGTATGTATGAGTACGAAGCTAGAATTGTATACTGAGAAACGCATAACTACAGATGGTGCTGCCGCGGTGGAGGTCCTTCGGGCTGAACTTGCCCTTGCCAAGGAGCAAGCCCAGATGAGTAATTTCGCTAACAATAAGGTAGCTGACGAGTTGAAAACCGAACATTCTACTTGGCGCCAGTGTGAGGAGAGAATTTCTATCATGGCGCGTGAGCTAGAGAAAACCACTGTCTAGTGCGAATTCCTCGAGAGGGATAACAAAGCCAAAGCGGCCGATCTCGACAAGGCCTTACAAGAGGCGAGAGAAGCACGGTCTGAGTCTAGAGCGGCTCGAGAAGAGATCCAGCAAGCTGGGGAGATAGTGGCTGGTAAGCCTTTCTTATTACAGACTAAATTCGGTGATCCGAAGTATTCCCCGCTTAATGAAATGTGGAGCTCTCTAGACGCACTCTTGGACCTGCCGAAGAGCGCCTCCAATGCGCCGCAATTATACCAAGCGCAGGAAGGGTGTGCAATGGAGAATCTTTTTTGGTCACAATTCAGCGTGCCAAAGCGTCCGCTGTTACTGAACAAACAAATGGCCCAGTGGGCCGAGCTGCACATGATATCCGGTTCTGCCATGAAGGACATCATAGTCTGACTGTGGCCTACTGAGCCAATTCGGAATAGTTATTTAGGTTTGGTGCAGCGACTTGTTGATGCGGTGTCGCGTATCGACGCCATTAAGTGTTTAACATGCATTGAAGGTGCATGGATTGCCTTTGCCTACGTGAAGACATACTGGGCGAAGATGAAGGCCACCGATGTTGCGGCGAAGAGTCCACCCAAGGGTAAGGACCATCATGCACTAGAGCATTATTTTGAGGACATCTTAGAGGGTGCCCGCTTGATAGAGGGTCAGTGCTCAAAATGCATGAAATTTGAATGAAATGTGTTGAAATTGTAAAAGACAATATTATGATAATATTATGATATTCGCTTAAAAGCTTTGGTTCCTCCTGTGCGGCCGTTTTTTGTATAATCTGGAAGTTTTCCAGTGGTCAGCTTCAGCTCCCTCGTAGAAAATACGGGGGTGTTCGGAAAAGCATTTGATCACTCTTAACCGAACGTCTTGGTCCATGAAGGAGGTGTTAATGCGGCGAACTAGGCAATCGGACTATAGGGCGTTAACACTTCCACTTAGCCATAGGAGTTTTATGGCGGGTCTATGATATAGACCCTGGTATGTACGCGGTTACCCCAATATGGTGCGTTACATGTATGAACTGAAGAAAGGCCCTTCGTGTAATACGGAGGGAATCACAAAAGATCCGATAAGTCATCGAGTGGTTGACCAGCTCTGCCGCATCATGATAGTCATTTTTCGGCTTTCTTTACTGAGGTGTTTGACCGAATGAGCCTTTACTACCCTAGCTGATAGAGTGGACAATAAGGTAGTAAGAACAGGAGCCGGGCAACCCAACTATTGACCTAAGACATGATTCGGAGCTGATGCATATAAGGCCAAACTCACGACGGAGAAGTATGCTATAAAGCTGTTCGGACTTGTTGGCAACTCTTTTTGTTCCCATCCCGAGCCCCTAGCAAGTTATGTCAGGGTGCGTGTGTGAGATAATCAGGGGAGCAAAATTCAGTTCTGTAGAGGAACGTGGATACTGGATATGGATTATGTTCACTGGGACCTGAGTGATATACCAATCATAGTTTTGTATATAATAACGCCACAACCCCGGCTATTTGACATGCGAGGGGTTGACGGCTAAGGAAGAAGGCACTTTACAGGCTTGCAAAATAGAGAGTGCGGTATACAAAAAGTTGGTTTGGACCTCCTGTTGCACGTCTGCGCTGCCTTTCCTTAATGAAGGGGCTCCTTAAAAGGAGTAGCCTTTGGGTGAATGTGCAAACCTGAACTCCGATAGAGTCAGTGAGATGACCAGCCTACGAGTCACCTATGGTAAAGGATGATGAAAAAGAAAGAGTAGTTAGAAGAGAAAAAAAGAAGGAGGTTCTGGGAGTACTTGTAAGCCCATCCGTATTGTGCTTCCGCCGATGCCCATGGTATTTTAAGTGCATAGTTATGTATGCGTGGTACATATTTCGAAGGTGTATGAGGTGGGTGGCGGAAGCCGAACTGCTAGTCCCGCTACAAAATTGGTCGGTCCTGCTGAATGGAGACGGGCGGCTTAATGGCCGACAAGGCATGCAGTTTAATAAGACCACTTTGTACTTTGGCTGAAGTAACCATAGTATGATCCTCAGTCCGGAGGGAATGCTACTCATGCTCCCCTATAGAGGTGTGTGTGTGTCACGTATACCATGTTCACTATTTTTACTTCGGGGGGAAATTTCTTCTGACCCCCAGTATTTGGTTGGTGAGTCTGTTCATCATCGCTATCACCGGGCGGCCTCTTCACCTTGTGTTTGGCATTGACCTTGCCGGCCTGCTTAAAGACCCAACAACTTCTTTTGGTGTGATTAGCTGGTTTATCGGGGTTGCCATGAATCTGGCAGGGCCAATCCAATATCTTGTCTAAATTGGATGGTCCGTCTCTGTTTGCCTTGAATGGTTTTTTCCGTTTACTGGGTTTGGGCCCGCTGAATCCGGCATTGACCGCTGTGTCACACGTTCTCTCATTATCATTGTGACGTTTGTGTTTGCTGTGTCAGGATTTGCCATTGCCGTCTCGGACTTTGGAAGTGCCCGGATCACTGGCGGTGTTGCTTCTACGAGCGAGTCAGTTGTCTTCTCCCGCGCAAAAACGGGTCATCAGAGCGGTAAGGGCTAACATGGATTTTGGTTTTTCTTGACCAATGTGGCGGGCGAGCCACTCATCCCGCACGATGTGTTTGAAGGCCGCTAGGGCTTCTGCGTCCGGCCAGTCGGCGATTTGGTTCTTTTTAACAAAGAACCTAGTCCAGAGCTTCCTGGCTGACTCTCCGGGCTGTTGAACTATATGGCTTAAGTCATCGGCGTCTGGTGGCCGGACATATGTACCTTGGAAGTTGTCGCAGAAGGCGTCTTCCAAATCCTCCTAGCTGCCAATAGAGTTTTCGGGGAGACCGTTTAACCAGTGCCGAGCTGGACCTTTGAGTTTTAACGGGAGGTATTTGATGGCATGAAGGTCATCTCCGCGGGCCATGTGGATATGGAGAAGGAAATCCTCGATCCATACCATGGGATCAGTTGTTCCATCATATGATTCGATATTCACGGGTTTAAACCTTTCTGGGAATTCGTGCTCCATTACTTCGTCTGTGAAGCAAAGAGGGTGTGTGGTGCCTCTATGTTGGGCCACATTGCAACGTAGCTGCAATGGAGTGTGTCTGCGGTTTTCGGCCCAGGTGTGACTAGGATTGTCACGTCCGAATAGATAGCAGTCGTCACGTGTCGGGGCAGGTCCGTAGATCGATCTGGTATGTCCTGCTCTATTGTCCAGGTCCTGCTAAAGGTCATATGTGTGACCTCGAGCTGTGTTGTCTCTGCCTTTACGATGAGGTGGGGCGGGCTGGTGTTCGGCTTGAGTTGCCACTTTGTCCCGACTGCGTGGTGGTCGGTTAGCCGCATTGTGCGGTGATGGTTTGGGCTCCGACGCCTCGTCAATGAACTGAGGTAGAGATTTGCGCTCCAGGTAAATTTTGGCTGGGCCCTTGAGGCCGTATTCTTCGGCTGCTAGGACATTAGTCCATCTATCATTGAACAGATCTTGGTGAGCTTGAAGCTGCTGCTGCTACTTCTTTTTTAGGCACCTTGTAGTGGCTATTAGCCGGCGCTTAAAGCGCTCCTGCTCCCGAGCTTCCTCAGGCACGATAAAATCCTCGGTGCCGAGGCTCTCCTCATCCTCGGAGAGTGGAAGATAATTACTGTCCTCCGAGTCGTCGTTTATGGCATGTTCGTCAGGGCTAACTTGCCCGTTTTCCCGATCATCCTGTTCGGCAGTTCGTTTGTCGGTATCTTCTCTGTCTTCGGCACTGTCCGGAGTGTTATCGTCTCCCGTGCCGATGCTAATGTCTTTGTTGCGGCATGATTTAGAGCGGCACCGCTGGCGTCGGCGCTTTGGTTCTGTCTTAGGAGGTTCATCCTCAACTGGATTCTCTTTGTCATCGCCGCTATTTTCTTTTGGTGCATCCACCATGTATACGTCATATGAGGAGGTGGCTGTCCATCGTCCGGTGAACGGCGGGTTTTGGGCCTCCTCTTCTCCTGCATCGTCGTTCATACCGTCAATGTCTTCGGAGCTGTAATCGAGCATGTCGGTTAGGTCCTCGACAGTGGCTATGAAGTGGGCAGTGGGTGGGAAATGAAACACTCTGTCATCAGCGTCCAGTTCAAACTGGATATAATTCGGCTGAGTGTCCCCCGCCAGGGATAGATTTTTTAGTGAGTTTAGCACGTCGCCCAAAGGCGAGTGTCAGAAGATGTCCGCGGAGCTGAATTCGACGATCGATGACCGATCAAGCCCGACGTACGCGGACGCACAAGGTTCAGAACCTGTACCTGGAGACGAGTCAATGGTTTCAGTGACACAGATGTCATTTGAAGTTAGGTCTGTGTGCGGCTCCAACGCCACTGAGTCTGCGGCTTCCGTGGCGGGATTGAGCTTCCCGTCTTCAGATGGTGCGATATGCTCCGGATCTAGGGCCAGAGCAGCTACAGGTACTATCTCCTAGGTATGGTCCGATGATAGATTTACGTCATGTTCATCTTGGTGGTAGGGAGCAGCTCCCGTGGTCTCAAATCCGTCGAAGATCAAGTCTCCGCAGATATCCGCAACGTAGTTCAAGCTTCCAAATCTGACCTAATGGCCAGGGGCATAGCTTTCGATCTCCTCCAGATGGCCAAGCGAGTTGGCCCGCAATGCGAAGCCACCGAATACAAAGATCTGTCCGAGGAGGAAGGTTTCCCCTTGGGCAGTATTGTTGTAGATGATTGAAGGAGCCATCAAGCCTTTTGACGACAACATAGTGGAACTCTCAATGAAACCACCAATGTTATTGTCAAAACCGGCGGATCTCGGGTAGGGGGTCCTGAACTGTGCATCTAAGGTCGATGGTAACAAGAGACAAGGGACACAATGTTTACCGAGGTTCGGGCCCTCTCTATGGAGGTAATACCCTACTTCCTGCTTGATTGATCTTGATGAATATGACTATTACAAGAGTTGATCTACCACGAGATCGCAATGGCTAAACCCTAAAAGTCTAGCCTCTCTAACTATGATTATGAGGATATATATTGACGGACCTAGCCCTCCGATTTATATCGACACCAGAGGGATCTAGGGTTACATAAGGTCGGGTACAGAGAAAGGAATCTTCATATTTGGACGCCAAGCTTGCCTTCCACGCCAAGGGGAGTCCCATCCGGACACGGGTGGAGTCTTCAGTCTTCGTATCTTAATAGCCCATCAGTCCGGCCCATGTCTAATAGGTCGGACGCCCGAGGACCCCTTAGTCCAGGACTCCCTCAGTCGCCTTGCCACCCCTCCCCGTGACCCTTGGCTGCGCGTGCCCGTCGCCGGAGTGCGGGCACGTAGCCGCGCGCGTGCCACCTCGCTCCCCTTGCCGCTCGGCTATATAAGAGCCATCCCGAGGTCGTTCGACCTCTCCATCAACTTCCCCTTGCTCCATTACCCCTCCCCAGCCTCTCGACCGAGCTCGAGGTGCTCCACAGCCCTTCAATAGCCGCCTCAGCCGCCGCGGGCCTCAGTTCAAATTCGAGCTCTGCGGCGTGCCCCGACCCATCTAGCCACCTACTCAGTCCTCCATCCACCCCCTAGAGCCTCCCTGACAGTTCTCTCCTCATCTGGTGGCCTCTAGCCGCGACCCCCAACTCCGGCCGAAGCCCTCCTCCGCCGTGTTCCGTGCGCCGTCCATCCTAGTGCTCCTCGGCGTCGAGCAACAAATGGTATTGATGCGCGGCCGTCTCCTGAGCTTGCCGGTGGCTGTGGCGTCCCATTTGGCGGCCGGACTCGACCGGACTCCACGTCGGACCGGTCGGCCTCCCCCTGCATCAGCGTGCCGTCGGGGTGGAGAAGGAAGAATAGAAGGGAGGAGGAGGAGAGAGAGGTGCGCCCCCCAGTCAGCCTCACAGGAGCCGGCCCCGCATTGAGCCCGCCCCTCCCTGACGTGGATAAGTGGAAGTGCATTCGTGCGAATGCGCTTTCCCTTTCCGAAGACGTATTTCCTTGCGGCTTAGGCAAGGAATGCACTTTCCTCTCTGGAAAGCGTATTTTCTCAAAACCGCTTCTGCCTTATCCACTTAGGGACTTGTTTGTGATGATATTTTTGCAGAAAAGTCCCTAATCTTCATCACTTCACAACTTTTTACTCGTAACTCCAAATGAGGTGAATCCAAAGCCCACATCTTCATCTCGTCGAGCCCGTTCCGTTCCCATCATTTTCACTATGGTTTGACATCCTCGAAATGACCATTTTTCCCTTGCCCCTAATCAGCCCCCTCCGAGAGAGAATCTTTTCTGGTGAATCTTTCCGCTGCTTCACCACACATCTTCCCGGAGCCTTCTTCATCCCCAGGCAAGCCACAACCACTATGTGCATGATAGCCATGCAGAAGCATTGGTTCTCAACTTGAATCTTTAATAACTGTCTGTTTGTTTTGCTACTGCGGTCGGTATTTCGGTTATGCTTATGGATCGGTGTTTACCGTAATGCTATGTTTTCATGCACTCTATTATTATGTTCTTCATGTCAGTATTACTTTAATATTAGCAATGTTTGGTAGTAGTACATGTTGGTGATGGTCTTCGGTGCCTGACTATCGTCTGTTCCGAGTACCGTTGTTACACATGTTTCTTTGCATCCAGTTGATTAAATACTTGCATGGTAGTTTTATCGTTATGTTATTACGTGGTATTTATTGTTGATGCTAGTGGTCATGTTATGCTATGGGTAGTGTTCCAGTTGTGATATCCATGCTCGTAAGTATGCCATGCTCATCTGGATAAATGGTTAAATATTGTTATGCTCGTTGATTGGGATGCACCCCCATGCTTATGTTAATATCATGTTCATGCATTGTAGTTGCATCATGTTATTTTTATCATGACTCAGCATATTGCATTCAAGTTTAACCGGATTAAATTGAACTTGAACAACTGTTGGCTGAGTCATGGTGCCACCATATCGAGCTGACCAGTGCAACCACGCTTACCTTCCGGGGGTCCTAACTTGGTGTATTGTCATGCCTCTCGGCGGTGCCTCCCGCGAGGGAAGGTTATGCGCGGGCGCTACCTTGGCCAGGTAGGACGGCATAAGCCTTGTGTGCCCATTGTTTTTGTAAGGATCCTTGTCCCCGTTTGGGACCGTTTTGCCACAATGGTGGCCGTTGGTGCCTTTGGTAGGGACGGGGCCACCCAGGACTTAGCCCAAAGGGGAGTTGGTCGGAGTGGCCGGGAGAGTGTCATGGCAGTAGGAAGGTTTTGTCGGAACACCGTTGGTCCACCTGAATGGGAGTGCGAGGCCATGGGTTCCGTGGTGTGGGTATAGTGTGCTAACCTCTACAGAGTGTGTGTGTTAAATCTATTGATAGTCGCGCCCACGGATAAGGGCACAGTTCGTGTCGGTCACACTATAGCTCAATAGTAATAATAATAATTTGCTAAATAACAACCCTAGTTCGATGATGAAAGAAGTTGGTTGATATTTATGTGATTGTGTGATGATCACTGTGGTATCGTGGATATTGAGTTGATGGATATTTGTGGTGTTATGCGAGAGTCAAGGGTAAAGGTCAAGCTCCTTGTGGTCATATATGATTAGTACGGTATTGTTAATACCAAGCTTGATTGGATCCTGAGATGATCATGTGATGTCCATGATGGTAATTGATGCATGTGATGGTTACGAGGTAACCCCGAGCAGCATAAGTGATGCATGATAGTTTCATCATGTTGCATGCTAGTCTCCTCATGTTCATATGTTTATGCCATGCTCGTATTGTTCTAACTGTATCATGTTGTACATGCCATGTTGTTCTGATAGTTTCATGTTCATCATTGCTTAATAATATTTAATTGCCATGCTATTGTTTGTCTTGATTGCTTTGGTTGCTGTGAGCTTGCAAGTACATTCAATGTACTGACCTATCATGTCATGCGAGTGTGCAGGTCATGCCAGATTTGATTGCTTGTTTGACATGGATTCCTTGTTTGCGAGCTAGGATAAGCATTCCAGCCAGAGTCCCTGCGGAGTGGAGTTCACCACCGCCGACGTTGTTCCGCTGCCAGGAGATATTCCGCTGCATCATGTTGATCTGCTGCTTGCATGGAGCAACCGTGGCAAGCGTAGTGTCGCCGTGCCGATGTAATCCCCTTGTACCCATATAGATTGTAATAAAGAGCTGAGTTTTTCTATGCTAAGAAGTGCCATTTTCCAGAAGACTTCTCCTCGATCTTGGGCTGGAATACGGGGCGTTCCAGTTTCTCTGAGCCGGGGTGCCACACCTTGCAATGTCAAAAACAATCTGCGCGCCGGACACATCGTCATTGAAGACTGGTTCAGGGGCTACTGAGGGAGTCCAGGATTATGGGGTCCTCGGGCGTCTGGGCTGTGTGTATGGGCTGGACTAATAGGTTGTGGAGATACAAGACGGAAGACTTTCCCCCGTGTCCAGATGGGACTCTCCTTGGCGTGGAAGGCAAGCTTGGCGTATGGATATGAAGATTCATTTTCTGTAAACCGACTCTGTACAAACCCTAGTCCCCTCCGGTGTCTAGATAAACCGGAGGGTTTAGTCAGTAGAGACAATCACAGTCATAATCATATATGCTAGACATCTAGGGTTTAGCCATTACGATCTCGTGGTAGATTAACTCTTGTAACCCATATACTCATCAAAGTCAATCAAGCACGAAGTAGGGTATTACCTCCATCAAGAGGGCCCGAACCTGGGTAAACATCGTGTCCCCTATCTCCTGTGAACTTCGATCCTTAGACGCACAGTTTGGGACCCCCTACCCGAGATCTGCCGGTTCTGACACCGACAACGAGCCAGTGCCGGGGGAGGGGAGACCTTTAGTACTGGTTTGTAACACCAACCAGTACTAGAAGGTTTGGGGGGTTTGGGTTCATGATTTATTTTCTTTTAATTTTGTGTTTTCCATTTAATTGTTTCTCATTTGCTGGTATTTTATGATACTACATATTGTACAGGTTATGCATATATATAAATAGAATTTCTCATAGAACCGATCATATATATATATATATATATATATATATATATATATATATATATATATATATCATCGAATGTTTCGCACCACACCATTCAGACATACACATGTATACATATATACAATTTGGTATATACAATTTCTCCTACATGGAGGCATTACTGCGGTAGCAGGTAATGGTATTCTCCTTTGGGGTCTATGACCTGGTCGAGCAAAAATCCCGCTATTTCCTCTTGAATTGCTCGTACGCGATCCTCCGGTAGGAGCTGATCCCACACCTCATTGAACTTTTAAGAAGGAGATCAATATGCATATATTAGTTGTGTGATTAGATATCGATAATGATGTAAAACTTGTGAATAGTGTTCTGGCAAACGTACCCATAGCTGTCTAGCCGTTTTTGTCCTTTCTGACGCCATCATGCGAATGTTCTCGCCAACGTAGTATGCACATAAATCAGTCCCTGGCGCCTACTTCATGGCCTTTACGAGAATAGAATTCAATCAGATAATAATTAATCAAGAATGATAATTAATGGTATTGAAACTAGAATTAAAGAGATGGTAGCTACCTAGTACTATACTTAATTACTTACCTTGGGTCGAAACCAATGCAGCTTTTGTTTCCATGAACTTTTTCCATGCCCTGCCCGCCGGCAAAGAAGATGAATGAAGGAGTAAGTAATTAGTTGATATCAAGAAATGACGGACTAAAGAGGCCGACACATAGGTCAAGAATGATTGAAATTACGTGTCGACTATCCCCTTCAGGATTGTGTAGTCGGTAGGTTTTTTATGTAGTGAGTCCAGTACTTCAACTGTTCCTTCTTCAACTTTAATGACTAACAAGATCCAGCAAAAACTGCATGCGCATATGTTTGCATATGTATAAATTAAGCCTGCATGTGCATAACACTCATCAACTACCCTAAACCCTATATACTTATTAACATCTAGCTAGTAAGCAAAAAGAAGATTTGTAGTACAACACAATGTGACTCACTGGAAGTTGTAAGGAAGTAGTATATCTAGATTGGTATTGAGACGCTTCAAGAACTCTAGCATGTTTTTCTCTACTTTTGCTTTATACCATTCATATGTCCATGACTTTTCATTAATGGTATTTGGGTCAATGAACCCAATGCCATAGCGTCCAGCTTTTTTCATCTCATACATCTTCATCCTACATAATACCATAGAAAAGAATATAGTGAGGATAATCATAGGTAATGATCAACAAGAGCACTACAGCTAGCTTGAGACTTAAATTACAGAAAGAAATCACTTACAGATAATAACAACTAACGATAGATTTGTCGAGTGCATCTTGATTGAATAACTGAAATAGTTATGTATACTCAACAGACAAAGCTAGCTGATGCAAGTAATGCTCTTCCTTGAACTTCACCATGAGGGACTCTCGATTGGTAGTCTTCATAATTTCCATGTACCATTGATGCAATTGATACATTCTCGTTGAGAGCTTCTTGACCTCCTCAGGCTTGACCATAGGTTCACCGCAGACATATTTCCGTTTTAGCTCCTCCTCTTTAAAACTTTCCATGGATATGTTCTTCGGGGGGATTTTTATAAGCAACGGAATCCTCCACCTTCATGGATATGTTCTTCATTTTGAAGTGTAGCTCACAATTAGTGCTCTCCATGATGTCATCCACAGGGTATCTATCCAGCAGTGCCTCGCCCGGGGCGGAACCCACGTTGCTTCTCGGCATGGATGGGACGGTGCTATCCAATGTCGGATCATCCGCTAGCTGCTGCTGCTGCTGAGACTCCCTTTCTTGGCTAAGTGAGTCGATCTGCTGCTGATGCCGCTGGTATCGGAGTGCCATCTCCGCATGCTTTGATTCTAGGCCTTTAAGGCATTCTTCTTCCTCCTTCCTCTGCTCCTCCTCCAGCTTCCTCTTCTTCTCCTCCTCCATCTTCCTTCTCACATGGCTTCTGTAGTCGGCACTCCAGTACACAAACCCCTCATACCATAGAACAATGCCTTTGCCTCGTGTTCTTCCCGGGTGTTCGGGATTTCCCAGGGCGCGCTTAAGCTCGTCATTCTCTCTATTGGGCGTGAACACCCCCGTTCGAGCCTCTTTTATTGCAACAAGTAACTTATCTTTGGCCCCTTTAAGACTTGACTTCTTCGAAACCTTGCCTGTCTTCGGGTCCAATGCCCCCCATGTGCATTGAACCAAGTCCTGCACCTGGGGGGGGGGGCAGCTCAATGTAACTCGAATGACTGCTGCATCCACCATCTCTTACTCAGACTTATCCCACTTAGGCATTGCCACTATGTAGCTACGTGGCCCCATCTTATGGAACTGCTCCTTTTTTGCGGCATTGGCCTTGTTTACTCTCTACCGTTCCTTAGATAATTCTGATTCCTTGAATTTCATGAAATCGGGCCAATGATCTCTTTGCTTCTCAAGTGTTCCCGTGAATTCTGGAGTCTTCTTTCCTCCTGTGACGTACTTGGCCCATATAGTTTTCTTGTGGTTGTTGAATGCAATTGCCATCTTCCTAAGAGCAGCGACCTTCACTTTCTGCACATCTGCATCTGTGAAATGATCTGGTAGGGTGAAATGTTCCATGAGAGATTCCCAAAGTAGATATTTTGCTTTGTCATCGACCCAAGTAAGATCTGAACATTGCTTTGCTGGCTTTTTCCATTCTTGTGTGGAGATCGAGAGTTGGTCCTTCACATGAACTCCGCACTAATGAATGAACTTGTTCACAATCTTCTTAGGAATGATTGGTTCACCATAAGTTTTGATGGCATCGATGTTGTACTTTACGCCCTCCTTCAACTTTTTAGTCGGGCCTCGCACTGTCCTGCTGCATGTAGAAGCTTTGCTCGATCTGGAGGGTTGAAAGAACAAAGATCGATTGGTTAATATATCTTCAAATCATTTAAAACATGTGATGATCACCAGATGCGTGATTATATAAATATACCTCGCCGGTCTCTGTTATTTCAAGATCAACATTTTCTTTGTCATCATAATCATAGTTCTGGACTTCATCAATTCGGTCGTCACGATCGAATATCATATCACCCTCCCCGGTATTGTTCAGATATTGGGAGCCGTCATTGAGGGAATCTTGGACTAAGGGGTCCTCGGGCGTCTGACCTATTAGACATGGGCCGGACTAATGGGCTGTGAAGATACAAAGACCGAAGACTTTACCCGTGTCCGGATGGGACTCTCCTTGGCGTGGAAGGAAAGCTTGGCATCCAAATATGAAGATTACTTTCTCTATAACCGACCTTACGTAACCCTAGATCCCTCCGGTGTCTATATAAACCGGAGGGCTAGGTCCGTAGAAGGATATCCTCATAATCATAGTCAAACAGGCTAGACTCTTAGGGTTTAGCCATTACAATCTCGTGGTAGATCAACTCTTGTAATACTCATATTCATCAAGATCAATCAAGCAGGAAGTAGGTATTACCTCCATAGAGAGGGCCCGAACCAAGGTAAACTTTGTGTCCCCTGTCTCCTGTTACCATCGACCTTAGACGCACAGTTCGGGACCCCCTACCCGAGATCCGCCGGTTTTGACACCGACATTGGTGCTTTCATTGAGAGTTCCACTGTGTTGTCGTCAAAAGGTTTGATGGCTCCTTCAACCATCTAGAACAACACTGTCCAAGGGGAAGTCTTCCTCCCCAGACAGATCTTCGTATTCAGCGGCTTCGCACTGCGGGCCAACTCGCTTGGCCATATGGAGCAGATCGAAAGCTACGCCCCTGGCCATCAGGTTAGATTTGGAAGCTTTAATTACGTCGCGGATATCCACGGAGACTTGATCTTTTACGGATTTGAGACGACGGCAGCTACTCCCTGCCACCACGATTAACACGACGAAAATCTGTCATCGGACCATACCTAGGAGATAGTACATGTAGCTGCTCTGGCCTTAGATCCGGAGCAGATTGCGTCATCCGAGGATGAGAAGCTCAACCTGCCGTGGAAGCCACAGACTCAGCGGTGGTGGAGCCGCACACAGACCTAACTTCAAGTGACATCTGTGTCACCGAAACCATGGACTCGACTCCGGCTACAGGTTTCGAACCTTGTGCATCCGCGTACGTCGAGCTTGATCGGTCATCGATCGTCGAATTCGACTCGGCGGACATCTTCTGTCACTTTACTTTGGGAGACGTGTTAAACTCATTAATAGCACTATCCTTGGCGGGGGATTCTCAGCCGAATTATATCCGGTTCGAGCAGGAGGCTGATGACGGAGAATTTCGTTTCCCACCCATCACCCACTTCATAGCCACTGTCGAGGACTTAACTGGCATGCTCGATTACGGCTCCGAAGACATCGATGGTATGAACGACGATGCAGGAGAAGAGGATGCCAAAAACCCGTCGTTCACCGGACGATGGACGGCCACCTCCTCATATGTCGTATACATGGTGGATGCACCAAAAGAAAACAGCGGCGAAGACAAAGAGAATCCAGTTGAGGATGAACCTCCTAAGATCGAACCAAAGCACCGGTGTCGGCGGCGCCGCTCTAAATAATGCCGCAGCAAAGACAACAACACTGGCATGGGAGACGATAACACTCCGGACGGTGCCGAAGACAGAGAAGATCCCGATGAACGAACTGTCGAACAGGACGATCGGGAAGAGGGGCAAGTTAGCCCTAATGAACAGGCCGCAAACGAAGACTCAGAGGACAGTAGTTATCTCCCTCTCTCCGAGGAGGAGGTGAGCCTCGGCAACTAGGATTTTATCATACCTGAGGAACCTCTCGAGCAGGAGCGCTTTAAGCACCAGCTAATAGTGTAACATCCCAAATTTTCAATTTGGAATGTTATGCATTAGATCATCACTGCATCTCATATTTTATTTGCTTTTGGTTTGATCCTAAAAATTCTACGCAACTCAAGGACCCTCGGAGAGAGTTGGGGATTTTGTTATTTTCATATTTGAGTTTTCTCAAATTTTGAAAAATAGGATCAGTTGATTTTACTTATTTTATCTTTAAATATTTCTATTATAAAATATGAGAGAGGGAATAAAATGACTTTCCCAAAATAAAGAAATATTGATGATTTAATAATAAAACCAAATAAGATTTTATTTTGGATTTTTTTGCTATTTTATTTGAATTTAGGAAAAATGCGCGTTTTTCAAAATTGCATTTAGGCCCCAAATAAATGTTCACCTAGACCGGCTTGATTTTAGAAGTCGGGGAAAATTTATTTCAGGATTTTTGGAGTCCGTTTAGTATTTCTTTTATTTGTTTTTCTGCGCGTAATTATTTATAAAAAAACATGAAACCGACTTTGGGCCGTGTTCGGCCAGGACTCTGTCCGGCCGGCCTTTATAATGCGCCGCCCCGAGCCCGTTAGCCCGTAAGCCGCACCGTGCCTAACCCTAACCCTAGACGATCCGCTGCCGCCGCCGGACTCCGCCGCCCGGAGCCCGCCGCTGCCGCCGCTGACCCCGCTGCCCCGCCGATGTTGACCCCACCCCGCCGCCGATGGTTTTCCTCGAGAAAACCGTTCGGTTTTCCACGGGTTTTCTGTTCGGTTTTTTTAGATCCGTTTTTTAGATCGGTTTTTTTGGTTTAGTTTATTTAGCGAGCGTTCGCTCGTTCGTTCGTTTTAACGGACACATTCACCGTTTAGTTCCAGAAAACGAACATTCGTTTGTTAATCTGTTCGTTATTTTTCTTTTTCTCGGATTTTCCGTGGTTATTTCTGATCGTGATTTTCGTTCTAGTATAAGTTTTCGCTCGTTTATTGGAATCAGGCGATTCAAGCGCCTGGAGTTTCGGCTCGAAACCCTCTTTCCGTTTAACCAACTCAAACAAGTTTTTGCTTCTGTAAAATTTGACCTAGGTCCATATTAGTAAACGAAGTTTGTTTCTTTCGCCGTTAGACTTTCGTTGCTTCGTTCGATTCGATTCTTTTTGCAAGCCGGAGTTCTTAAGTTGAACTTTCTGGTTAGTTCTTTTATTTGAGTTTTACCTTAGCATTAGATGAGTACGTATTGTATGCTTGTTTGTTTGCGATAGAGTACCCGGAGTGCGCCTCTTGCTACTTTGAATCGCTAGGTTTCACGGATCATCAGCAAGGCAAGTAACACTTTGATCATACATCTTTCATACCCAGTTTTATTGCATTAGATCAATCCTCAAACATTGCATGATTACGATCTAATTAAATTGTGGGTTTAGGGAAGTAGATGAGGTAGTACCTATTACCAGTTTTCTTATCAAACCTTTGGGAGTTACTTCTACGTTTGCTTATTATGCCATGCTATGCTAGTAGACGTGGATTGGTTGAGTGTATCCATGACAGATGTGAGATTGCTAATTTAATGGTTTATTTAAGGTGGCAACTTAAACACACATCTGGGTGGATTGAGGCACCTGGGTATTCCAGCGATTGCCTGTTTTTCTTTATGGACCGCCACCTAGGCTCAAAGGGATCATGAGATTTTTCATACTAGAAACTTCCGTGTGCAGCCACAAGCTACTATGGGCTCTAGCATAGTTTATTAAGTCGTGCGAACTCTCAGAGTGGTAGACTAGCAGATGTAGGGGAAAGTAGGTGTAACGGTCTACCCGTTCGTAAGGTGCTAGCGCTTCTGAAAGACTATGTCTCGGTCATCCGTTTCTCAAACATCATGTAGTGCGAGAATCCCAACGGAGGAAATCGAGTCTTGTGGGGAAAAGTGCGCAAACCTCTGCAGAGTGTATAAACTAATCATGGTTAGCCGTGTCCCCGGTTATGGACGTCTTGAGTATCTAGTACATGGATTATCATGTGTATCTCATCATGTTACTTTAATTAATTTGTTGGGTTTTAAATGTTGATGCTTAATTGGGATTGAGAGGGTGTCTATACTCTCAATGTTTAACAACCACCATAATAGTTAAATAAAATTTATTCCATTGCAGTAGGGAAAAATTGGCTTTACGCAAAACTGTAACCATAGAGCTTTCCACCGGCCATATATGCATGTAGTATAGCCTATTTCTTTCATTACTGTCTATGTGTTATATTGTCAGCATATTGCATGTGCTGACCCGTTTCGGGTTGCAACGTTCATGTTGCAGACTTTTCAGATGACGAGTAAGGTGCCTTTAGGTCGTGGTTCTATACTCAGTGATGCCATTGGAGTTGATGGACTCACTTATCTTCCAAGCCTTCCGCTATTATCGTTATTAGATGGCCTTATGCCATATTTATTGTAATAAGTTCTCTTTTGAGAAATTTGATGTAATAAGTGTGTGATTGCTACTTTGTTGTAAATCCTTCAAGTACTGTGCGTGTCAGCATTACTGATCCAGGGATGACACTGAAGCACAGAGATCAGACCGTTTGAGGTTTGGTCGCTACAAGATGTTATCAGAGCACACGCTGACTGTAGGACACGACCACTAAGCTAAAGCCCTAGATCACTACTCACTCTTCTCATTTCCGACTCCTCATGTTTTCTACTCTTTTAGGATGGTGGATGCAGGGAACAAGTTTACACAACCGGATGAAGATACACCCTTTGGACGTCACTTGAAGGAAGTCACTAGATACCTGAACATCGGACTACCAAGCTTCACCGAAACCTACAACGCCACTTTACCTGAAGAGGAGCGCTGGATGATTCAAGTTCAAGTTCCAGGAAGGACGTTCATGCCAGTCACTGAGACCAAAGAGTTTTCCTTTGATGCACCAACCTGGAGTCTAGGAAAGAGCATGGCAGTGTTGGAAATATGCCCTAGAGGCAATAATAAAATGATTATTATTATATTTCCTTGTTCATGATAATTGTCTATTATTCATGCTATAGTTGTGTTATTCGGAAATCATAATACATGTGTGAATACATAGACCATAACATGTCCCTAGTGAGCCTCTAGTTAACTAGCTCGTTGATCAATAGATAGTCATGGTTTCCTGACTATGGACATTGGATGTCATTGATAACGAGATCACATCATTAGGAGAATGATGTGATGGACAAGACCAAATCCTAAGCATAGCACAAGATTGTGTAGTTCGTTTGCTAGAGCTTTTCCAATGTCAAGTATCATTTCCTTAGACCATGAGATCATGTAACTCCCGGATGCCGTAGGAGTGCTTTGGGTGTACCAAACGTCACAACGTAACTTGGTGACTATAAAGGTATACTACAGGTATCCCCGAAAGTATCTATTGGGTTGACACAGATCGAGACTGGAATTTGTCACTCCGTATGACGGAGAGGTATCTCTGGGCCCACTCGGTAATGCATCATCAGAATGAGCTCAATGTGACCAAGTGTTTGGTCATGGGATCATGCATTACGGTAAGAGTAAAGTGACTTGCCGGTAACGAGATTGAACGAGGTATTGGGATACCGACGATCGAATCTCGGGCAAGTAACGTACCGATTGACAAAGGGAATTGAATACGGGATTGATTGAATCCTCGACATCGTGGTTCATCCGATGAGATCATCATGGAACATGTGGGAGCCAACATGGGTATCCATATCCCGCTATTGGTTATTGACCGGAGAGTCGTCTCGGTCATGTCTGCGTGTCTCCCGAACCCGTAGGATCTACACACTTAAGGTTCGGTGATGCTAGGGTTGTAGAGATATTAGTATGTGGTAACCCGAAAGTTGTTTGGAGTCCCGGATGAGATCCCGGACGTCACGAGGAGTTCCGGAATGGTCCAGAGGTGAAGATTTATATATAGGAAGTCCAGTTTCGGCCATCGGGAAAGTTTCGAGGGTAATCAGTATTGTACCGGGACCACCGGAAGGGTCCCGGGGGTCCACTGGGTGGGGCCACCTATCCTGGAGGGCCCCATGGGCTGAAGTGGGAGGGGAACCAGCCCCTGGTGGGCTAGTGCACACCCCATGGGCCTTCCCCTGCGCCTAGGGTTGGAAACCCTAGGGGTGGGGGCGCCCCACCTGACTTGGGGGGCAAGTTCCCCCCTTGGCCGATGCCGCCCCTTGGATATTGGATCTCCTAGGGCCGGCGCCCCCACTAGGGGCCCTATATATAGTGGGGGGGGGGGGGAGGGCAGCCGCACCCAAGTCCCTGGAGCCTCCCTCTCCCTCTCGTTGGAGCTTGGCGAAGCCCTGCCGAGATCACCACGGCTTCCACCACCACGCCATAGTGCTGCTGGATCTCCATCAACCTCTCCTTCCCCTTGCTTGATCAAGAAGGAGGAGACGTCTTCCCAACCGTACGTGTGTTGAACGCGGAGGTGCCGTCCGTTCGGCGCTCGGTCATCGGTGATTTGGATCACGACGAGTACGACTCCATCAACCACGTTCTCTTGAACGCTTCCGCTCGCGATCTACAAGGGTATGTAGATGCACTCCCCTCTCCCTCGTTGCTAGATGACTTCATAGATTTGTGAAGCCCGGGTAATTAAGCTACAGTAACCCTCTAGAAATGATGCCACGTCACCTCGGTTAGTGTTGATAATCTCACGTTAGTTTGGAACCGGTTCAAAATTCAAATTCAAAATATGGCAAACAACAAAGTTTTCAAACATTAAAACAAAAATGTTCGGACGGTGCCAAATATTACATAGGTAATTATAGTGAAGAAAGCACATGTTTAGAATATACTTAAATGCCCTAAATTAAACAAAACAGAAAAGGAAAATAAATAAAAGAAAAGAAAACACAAAAAAATAGAAAAAAAACTAACAAAACAAGAGGAAAGGAGCCCCCCCACTGGGCCAACTGGCCCAACTGGCCATCATGCCGACTAGGCCGGCCCACCCCCACGCCTTCATAACCCACCCCACGACACCCAAACCCTAACCGTCGCCCCACGTCGCCACTCCCACTCCCGATCGGATCGGGATCGGGGACCAACCTCCCCACTCCCCTCGCTCCTCGCCCCCCTCCCGATTTGGATCGGGGGCACCCGAGCCCGCCGCCCCAGGGCGACCCCCCGACCTCGCCTCTCCCCCCTGACGGCAGCCGGCTTCCCCGTCGCCGCCTCGCAGGTGGACCTCGTCCGGACCACGCCGCCCGGACCTCACCGGCGCCCTTCCCCACCGGCCTGCACCCGCTCCACCGACGTCGTCCCCGTCACCCCCCTCGACCCTCGCTGCCATTGCCCTACTCCTCGATGCGAGGCCCGGCCCCTCCTCTCTCCCCCTGTCTCCCACGCACTCGCCGCGCCCCGTGCGCGCCCGCGCACGCATCGGCCTGACGGCTTCCACTCGCGCTCGTGCTCGCCCGCGCCTACGCCGCTCGCCCGCCGACGCCCGCAGCTCCGGCGCCGCTGCTGCCTCCCCGCCTCTGCTCCCTACGCCACCGGCGGCCCCGCCGTGGCCGCGGCCGCCCCTCCACCCGCGTCGGGGTCTCGCCGTCGCCCCTGATGCCGCGTGGCCGCATGGGCTTCTGCCCCGTTAAGCCTGCTGTACTCGGGCGCCCGCAACGCCCCCCCCCCACCCGCTAGCGGCGCCCGACTGGCCCCTATGGGTCAATGACAAGGGGGCCCCCAGCACCCAGAACGTTTTCTTAAAAAAATTAAATAAAAATAAAAAATTAAGTAATAATAAAATTAATTAATTAATTAATTAACTTAATTAATTCTGATTAAATTAACTAACTAAGATTAATTAATCTAATGATTAATTAACCTAATTAACTAGTGTTAATTAACTAACTAACAGAGAATGACAGTGGGGCTCACCCGTAATTAATACTAATTAGGTTAATTAAATTGTTTAATTAAAATGTGTCACTAACCAGTGGGACCCAGTGGTCAGGTTGACCAGTCAACCCTGTTGACTGCTGAAGTCAGCATGACATCATGCTGATGTCATAAACACAATTTTAAATTAATTTAAATAATTAAATAAATTTCAGAAATTAATAAAATCTTTAGAAAATCATATATTTTAAACCGTAGCTCGGATGGGAAAACTTTGTACATGAAAGTTGCTCAGGTAGATGAGACGAATCCGGATACGCAGCCCGTTCGTCCGCCATGCATCCCTAGCATAGCAAACAACAACTTTCCCCCCTCCGGTTCGTTTGTCCGAAAACGCGAAACACCGGGGATACTTTCCCGGATGTTCCTCCCCTTCACCGGTACCACCTCGTACCGCGTTAGGGCACACCTAGCATCACGCTTAGTCATGTCATGCATCGTCATGCATTTGTTTGCATTATATTTATTGTTTCTTCCCTCCTCTTCTCTCGCTAGACATCGAGACCGACGCCGCTGCTACCCAGTACGACTACGGTGTTGACGACCCCTCTCTCTTGCCAGAGCAACCAGGCAAGCCCCCCCCCCCCTTGATCACCAGATATCGCCTACTCTTCTCTATACTACTTGCATTAGAGTAGTGTAGCATGTTACTGCTTTCCGTTAATCCTATTCTGATGCATAGCCTGTCATTGTTGTTACAATTGTTGATACCTTAACTACAATCCTAAATGCTTAGTATAGGATGCTAGTGTTCCATCAGTGGCCCTACACTCTTGTCCGTCTGCCATGCTATACTACTGGGCCGTGCTCACTTCGGGAGGTGAACACGGACATATACTATATACTTTACACTGTTACATTACCGGTGATAATGTTTGGAGATGGGGGTTGAAGGGGCAGGTGGCTCCATCCCGGTAGAGGTGGGCGTGGGTTCCCGACGGCCCCCGACTGTTACTTTGTGGCGGCGCGACAGGGCAAGTTGAGACCACCTAGGAGAGAGGTGGGCCTGGCCCTGGTCAGTGTTCGCGGATACTTAACATGTTTAACGAGATCTTGGTATTTGATCTGAGTCTGGCTATTGGCCTATACGCACTAACCATCTACGCCGGGACAGTTATGGGCACTTGACGTCGTGGTATCAGCCGAAGCCTTCGTGACGTCAGCGACTGAGTGGCGCGCGCCGGATTGGACCGTAAGCCTGCTCTTGTATTAAGGGGGCTAGTTCTGCTTCCGGCCGCGTACGCAACGTGCAGGTGTGCAATGGGCGATGGGCCCAGACCCCTGCGCCATAGGATTTAGACCGGCGTGCTGACCTCTCTGTTGTGCCTAGGTAGGGCTGCGACATGTTGATCTACCGAGGCCGGGCATGACCCACGGAAGTGTGTCCGGCCAAATGGGATCGAGCGTGTTGGGATATGTGGTGCACCCCTGTAGGGAAGTTAATCTATTCGAATAGCCGTGATCTTCGGTAACAGGACGACTTGGAGTTGTACCTTGACCTTATGACAACTAGAACCGGATACTTAATAAAACACACCCTTCCAAGTGCCAGATACAACCGGTGATCTCTCTCTCACAGGGCGGCGAGGGGAGGATCGTCGGTTAGGATTGTGCTACACAATGCTACTTGATGCTACTTGGTGAACTTGCCATCTACTCTCTCCTACATGCTGCAAGATGGAGGTGGCCAAAAGTGTAGTCTTCGACAAGATTAGTTATCCCCCTCTTATTCTGGCGTTTTGCAGTTCAGTCCACATATGATACCCTTATTCCATTTCATACCCATGCATATGTAGTGTAGCTCCTTGCTTGCGAGTACTTTGGATGAGTACTCACGGTTGCTTTCTCCCCTTTCCTTTCTTTCTGGTTGTCGCAACCAGATGCTGGAGTCCAGGAGCCAGACGCCACCGTTGATGATGACTACTACTACTCGGGAGGTGCCTACTACCACGTGCAGCCCGCTGACGGCGACCAGGAGTAGTTTAGGAGGATCCCAGGCAGGAGGCCTGCGCCTCTTTCGATCTGTATCCCATTTTGTGTTAGCCTTCTTAAGGCAAACTTGTTTAACTTATGTCTGTACTCAGATATTGTTGCTTCCACTGACTCATCTTTGATCGAGCTCTTGTATTCAAGCCTTCAAGGCCCCTATCTTGTAATATAAAGCTTGTATTATTTTAATTTGTGTCTAGAGTTGTGTTGTGATATCTTCCCATGAGTCCTTGATCTTGATCGTACACATTTGCGTGTATGCTTAGTGTAGGGTCAAATCGGGGGCGTCACAAGTTGGTATCAGAGCCGACTGCCTATAGGAATCCCCCTTTCCAATTCCTTGGCCAAAGTCGAGTCTAGTCACTGAAAAACTTTTTACTAACATGGTTGTGCGGCTTACGGGCCCACGTCGCCATCTGGGTGGTATTAGAATCTTTTACTCCTGGACCTATACTCTGGGATTCTAACTTCTCTTCTATTCGGGTTAAATGGTTTTGCTAACTCTAACTCTAGGTTCTCGTAAATACTTCACCCGGAGAGCCCCTTATCACAAATGATCGCCTACTGCACCAGAAGATTTCGAAGTTACTCTCCGATACTCTTTTGAGACTTTGTGCCCATTGCTTTTGCAATTCCCTACCACTGTTATATCATTACTGATAACTACATACACTTGCCTTTTCAATCCCATGGATCTTGTTATTACAAGATACCCTAAAAATTCTCTCTATTGTTCCGAGAATACTTTGTGCCTACTGCCTTGCAGTTCATTAAACACATGGACACCCCTACGGATTATTCCTTGCACATACCGAGTATCCTCCCATCCCCGGTTGTTTATGTGTTCACTAAGGTCTTCGAAATAATATTCGATCTTCCGAAAATCCTTAGCAACTTATTGCTCTTGAAATTCTTGCTTACTTGCATAATGGTTAATCCCATAAGTATAGTACTCTTATTGGCAGCCTTTGTCACTATCATTTTGAGTCCATTGATTCAAAATATTGCGAATGCTCGCAATCCTCGATCAGATCCAAGAATTCATCCTTTCGGCTCAGACGTCATTTTAAACATGAGCTGGAGCTCGACCAATCAAATTGTTGTCAATTTTACCCCTAAGCCTACTCAACTTATCCATCCTTGATCAGAGCGTTGCTTCTGATCCCCTGGTTTGGAAATCATAAGTCTTTTGCATTTGAACTTTGAATTAGTCAGTTGTTTCTATAATCAGATCTCCTTGCATTTTCTTCCTCTGGTTGAGTGCTGATGCTCACATCAGATCCCTTGTGGACCATCGGTTCCTTTGTTGGATTTTATCCGACAGTGTCCTTCATATTGAATAACCTTGTGAGCCTTTCCATGGGTATACAATACCTTTGGTAAATTGTATCATCTGCTTTTGAATAATGCTCTACTTTCGAGCTGGTGATGTTTATTATTGAAGCTTGCGGAATATGTTTCCATGATACCCCGATGGGTTGAACCTATGCCTTCCTTATTATGTGTGAACTCAAAAGTTTTCACGAGTCATGCTCATCTGGTATTTTGCTAAATAAAATTTCTACACTACATCGTCATCAAAAGCAAGAAGTAAAATGAATGGTTATGCGTTGAACAAGTGGGAGTCGACCTTGAACCCTGTGTTCATGCCCATGGACACGATGTATACCTTATCATGGAAGCTGCTCTTAAATATAATTACCCCCTTGTTATAAGTTCATCTTGGATATGTGGTTCAATCATTTATGATCGTGGTTTCTGACCATATTGTTCTTCTTTGATCCCATTTCTCGGACAAGTTTAAGCACTTGTCTTCTGCAGGGCAATACCCTAGTCCAACCTCTACTTTGACCTGTCGTCGAGTATTACCCCCCTGGTATCTCGAGATTATCATAGAACTGCATAACTTCTTATGAGTTCTTCATCAAGTACTACATTCTCACTGATTCCATTTTTTTCACGGGCTCTGAGTTATTAAACACTCATAGACACCGATAACTGAACCGAGTCCGCACTGCGGTTCAACAACTTTTAGTAATCTTCTTTACTTACAAGTTTGTACACAATCACGTCATTCCTAGCCTGATCGGCTATATCATTATCGTGCTAAATTTTTAATTGTGCTACCTGGTCCTTCCTCTCAGCACATGATTTTTGACGATGAGCTAATCTTACATCGAACTTCCTCATCATATAATTTCTCCTTGAACATCAAGCTTGATTTCAAGTTTGTGTCGTACCTATGGTTTCAATAACTTCTTGCTTCATCATTTCGTTGACTTGATGTCATCGCCGATCGGTTACATCTTCTTGAAACCTCTCGACAAATGTGTCGTGATCACCATCAACATTTTGACCCCTTCCAAGATATCAATTGAATTCATGATGAGAAGTACCCTCCTTTCCCTCGATGATTTGTGTTATCATCGACCACTTTATTGCCTTCCCTCCAACACAAACTTGTACATGTTATGGAGCTCCTTGCTATCCAGAATTTGTTCTTTACCTTGGAGTATTACCATCTTTTACGTCAAGAATGTCGTGAGAAATTCACCACCCTTAAGAATTCTAGATACAAGTGATACTTATTAACATCACCATTCTTTCTTGGTCCTCGTGTTGTTTCTAACCGGAATACCGACAAATGGTCTGTGATGTGGAATTTTTAAACTTCTAGCAACCCTATTGCTTTGAAGTTAATGGTCGATATTTCATTCTTAGACCATTGGTTATCGAATCACCATTCTAACATTGATCATGCTACCTAAGCCCATATTTTGGGTGCACTTTTCAACCAATGTTTAATGGTGTATGTTTTCCTTGAGCATACCTCATTATATCATATGGTCTGTCCAATGCTATCTCCTTGTTGTGGAAAACCATCTTTTGAAAATCTCATTGAATTGTCATTAAGTTCATCAGCCACCTCGTCGTCCTCTCCTTGGTTTAATGATGAACTCTTGTTTTGGAACTCGTTTCCATAGTTCATTTCCCGAGAATCATACAATGTCTTATCGTCAATTTGTGTCGCACCTTTTCTTCTCAGGCATCCTGAGTCTGAGGTAACATGGCCCCAATCAGATCTGAAACTCGGTCAGATATGATGGTTAGAACAAATTTCCAAGAGTATAACATTGGTCTTTATATGACCCTGTAAGGTGATGTCGTGCCTAACACACCTGGCCGGAGGACCTATTGTTGTAGTTTCCATTTTCAAGGTTAGCCATTCTGCCATGAGGAAATTGGAAGACTTATTCTATGAGCTGTCCTGATGGATCATTGGGTATCCAAAGTATGACCTTTGCCTGGAGACCATGTCAATGCTATCTCGAAGCATGACTGTGGTACTCCGATTTTACAATAGGAGCATTTGAAGCACAATGCTAAATTTTCTTTATCCATTATCCAAACACCGTTGTATGGGTAATGTCATGAAATTTTTCTCCCCTTACCTAAAGAGTTTTCTACATTATATCCTGTCATGGATAATATGTTCTGCTTGTCTTTGGGAAGAATATACCCTTGAAATTTGTGTTTAAACACATTTTCCTTTCCATTGTTCTGTTTAAACCTGATAATCATTTTTCCTTTACATTGGTTTGTTTAAACCTTCTTATGATCTATATGGTATAAGCAGTTGTACCACTCTGTTAGAAAGACCCTCTTACTTTTGTTGATGGCATTCCGGTAACCACCGATGGACGAGAATCTTGCCTACTGGTCCGCCTCGTTCAACGAGCAGGAAGATGGTTCTCTTCGTCCCCCGCCCTTGGTACTGATGTGTTGCCGACATGACCGACAGACTATCCTTTGACATGCCTTGCTTACAAGATCGTGCAGGATGTCACCGACCTTCCTACTTTTAACCACATGGTGGGCCCATAACCCACAGTTCCACAGGATCAAAACCGACTCTCCTGTACACCCCTTGTTCCTAAAGTTATTCCTCGTGTGTGGCCTCGTATGTAATTCACGGGCCACCGTCCTAGTGATATATTCTGGTATCAGACGCAATACTTGTTCACATTGCTCTGAACCCCTTTCACCTTCTGATTAGGCATCGAACGCTTGCCTATCCGTTTGAAAATTCTCATGGTACCTTCTTACTTTGCTCTCGATATCTTCTTAAGTTCCAATTCGGGAGATACTTATGCTTCTTCCACCGAGTTAACCGTCTGATGCTCGATCTTGTTAGAATCCGTCCTTATAGAGTTTTCCTTTCTTACCATTTCATAAATACGGTGAAGATCCTGAAGGAAAGACGACAACTCCATCATGATGACCTGAAGCAGAGAAATGAAGACATCAATGTAATGGACCGACCTCTTCGAGGAGAGCAACTAGGACCGAGAAGAATCGTGAGAATTTCGTAACCATATTCCTTCCACCTTACAACCGCTCCTAAATCTCGGGACGAGATTTCTTGTAGTGGAGGAGAATTGTGACGCCCGGGTAATTAAGCTACAGTAACCCTCTAGAAATGATGCCACGTCACCTCGGTTAGTGTTGATAATCTCACGTTAGTTCGGAACCGGTACAAAATTCAAATTCAAAATATGGCAAACAACAAAGTTTTCAAACATTAAAACAAAAATGTTCGGACGGTGCCAAATATTACATAGGTAATTATAGTGAAGAAAGCATATGTTTAGAATATACTTAAATGCCCTAAATTAAACAAAACAAAAAAGGAAAATAAATAAAAGAAAAGAAAACACAAAAAAATAGAAAACAAAACTAACAAAAAAAAGACGAAAGGAGCCCCCCCACTGGGCCAACTGGCCCAACTGGCCATCATGCCGACTAGGCCGGCCCACCCCCACGCCTCCATAACCCCCCCACGACACCCAAACCCTAACCGTCGCCCCACGTCGCCACTCCCGCTCCCGATCCGATCTGGATCGGGGACCAACCTCCCCACTCCCCTCGCTCCTCGCCGCCCCCCCGATTTCGATCGGGGGCACTCGAGCCCGCCGCCCCAGGGCGACCCCCCGACCTCGCCTCTCCCGCCTGACGGCAGCCGGCTTCCCCGTCGCCGCGTCGCAGGTGGACCTCGTCCGGACCACGCCGCCCAGACCTCGCCGGCGGCCTTCCCCACCGGCCTGCACCCGCTCCGCCGACGTCGTCCCTGTCACCCCCCTCGACCCTCGCTGCCATTGCCCTACTCCTCGATGTGAGGCCCGACCCCTCCTCTCTCCCCTGTCTCCCACGCACTCGCCGCGCCCCGTGCGCGCCCACGCACGCATCGGCCCGACGGCTTTCGCTCACGCCCACGCTTGCCCGCGCCTACGCTGCTTGCCCGCCGACGCCCGTAGCTCCGGCGCCGCTGCTGCCTCCCCGCCTCTGCTCCCTACGCCACCGGCGGCCCCGCCGTGGCCGCGGCCGCCCCTCCACCCGCGTCGGGGTCTCGCCGGCGCCCCTGATGCCGCGTGCCCGCACGGGCTTCTGCCCCGTTAAGCCCGCTGTACTCGGGCGCCCGCAACCCCCCCCCCCCCCCCGCCCGCTAGCGGCGCCCGACTGGCCCCTATGGGTCAATGACAAGGGGGCCCCTAGCGCCCAGAACGTTTTCTTAAAAAAAATAAAAAAAATAAGTAATAATAAAAATAAAATTAATTAATTAATTAATTAATTAAGTTAATTAATTCTGATTAAATTAACTAACTAAGATTAATTAATCTAATGATTAATTAACCTAATTAACTACTGTTAATTAACTAACTAACAGAGAATGACAGTGGGGCCCACCCCTAATTAATACTAATTAGGTTAATTAAATTGTTTAGTTAAAATGTGTCACTGACCAGTGGGACCCGCTGGTCAGGTTGACCAGTCAACCCTGTTGACTGCTGACGTCAGCATGACATCATGCTGATGTCATAAACACAATTTTGAATTAATTTAAATAATTAAATAAATTTCAGAAATTAATAAAATCTTTAGAAAATCATATATTTTAAATCGTAGCTCAGATGGGAAAACTTTGTACATGAAAGTTGCTCAGGACGACGAGACGAATCCGGATACGCAGCCTGTTCATCCGCCACGCATCCCTAGCATAGAAAACACGCAACTTTCCCCCCTCCGGTTCGTCTGTCCGAAAACGCGAAACAACGGGGATACTTTCCCGGATGTTCCTCCCCTTCACCGGTACCACCTCGTACCACGTTAGGGCACAACTAGCATCACGCTTTGTCATGTCATGCATCGTCATGCATTTGTTTGCATTATATTTATTGTTTCTTCCCCCTCTTCTCTCGCTAGACATTGAGACCGACGCCGCTGCTACCCAGTACGACTACGGTGTTGACGACCCCTCTCTCTTGCCAGAGCAACCAGGCAAGCCCCCCCCCCTTGATCACCAGATATCGCCTACTCTTCTCTATACTACTTGCATTAGAGTAGTGTAGCATGTTACTACTTTCCTTAATCCTATTCTGATGCATAGCCTGTCATTGTTGTTACAACTGTTGATACCTTAACTACAATCCTAAATGCTTAGTATAGGATGCTAGTGTTCCATCAGTGGCCCTACACTCTTGTCCGTCTGCCATGCTATACTACTGGGCCGTGATCACTTCGGGAGGTGAACACGGACATATACTATATACTTTACACTGTTACATTACCGGTTATACTGTTTGGAGATGGGGGCTGAAGGGGCAGGTGGCTCCATCCCGGTAGAGGTGGGCCTGGGTTCCCGACGGCCCCCGACTATTACTTTGTGGCGGAGCGACAGGGCAGGTTGAGACCACCTAGGAGAGAGGTGGGCCTGGCCCTGGTCGGTGTTCGTGGATACTTAACACGTTTAACGAGATCTTGGTATTTGATCTGAGTCTGTCTATTGGCCTATATGCACTAACCATCTACGCGGGGACAGTTATGGGCACTCGACGTCGTGGTATCAGCCGAAGCCTTCGTGACGTCAACGACTGAGTGGCGCGCGCCGGATTGTACCGTAAGCCTGCTCTTGTATTAAGGGGGCTAGTTCTGCTTCCGTCCGCGTACGCAACATGCAGGTGTGCAATGGGCGATGGGCCCAGACCCCTGCGCCATAGGATTTAGACCGGCGTGCTGACCTCTCTGTTGTGCCTAGGTAGGGCTGCGACGTGTTGATCTTCCGAGGCCGGGCATGACCCAGGAAAGTGTGTCCGGCCAAATGGGATCGAGCGTGTTGGGATATGTGGTGCACCCCTGCAGGGAAGTTAATCTATTCGAATAGCCGTGATCTTCGGTAACAGGACGACTTGGAGTTGTACCTTGACCTTATGACAACTAGAACCAGATACTTAATAAAACACACCCTTCCAAGTGCCAGATACAACCGGTGATCTCTCTCTCACAGGGCTACGAGGGGAGGATCGTCGGTTAGGATTATGCTATACAATGCTACTTGATGCTACTTGGTGAACTTACCATCTACTCTCTCCTACATGCTGCAAGATGGAGGTGGCCAGAAGTGTAGTCTTCGACATGATTAGTTATCCCCCTCTTATTCTGGCATTCTGCAGTTCAGTCCACATATGATACCCTTATTCCATTTGATACCCATGCATATGTAGTGTAGCTCCTTGCTTGCGAGTACTTTGGATGAGTACTCACGGTTGCTTTCTCCCCCCCTTTCCCCCTTTCCTTTCTTTCTGGTTGTCTCAACTAGATGCTAGAGTCCAGGAGCCAGACGCCACCGTTGATGACGACTACTACTACTCGGGAGGTGCCTACTACTACGTGCAGCCCGCTGACGGCGACCAGGAGTAGTTTAGGAGGATCCCAGGCAGGAGGCCTGCGGCTCTTTCGATCTGTATCCAATTTTGTGTTAGCCTTCTTAAGGCAAACTTGTTTAACTTATGTCTGTACTCAGATATTGTTGCTTGCACTGACTCATCTTTGATCGAGCTCTTGTATTCGAGCCTTCGAGGCCCCTGGCTTGTAATATAAAGCTTGTATTATTTTAATTTGTGTCTAGAGTTGTGTTGTGATATCTTCCTGTGAGTCCTTGATCTCGATCGTACACATTTGCGTGTATGATTAGTGTATGGTCAAATCGGGGGCGTCACAAGATTGATATTGGTGATGCGTAAATTTTTTTAAAATTCTGCTACGTTCCCCAACAGTGGAATCAGAGCCAGGTCTATGCGTAGTTTCTATGCACAAGTAGAACACAAGTTGTTGTGGGCGTTGATTTTGTCAATTTACTTGTCGTTACTAGTATTATCTTGATTCGGCAGCATCGTGGGATGAAGCGGCCCGGACCGACCTTACACGTACGCTTACGTGAGACTGGTTCCACCGACTGACATGCACTAGTTGCATAAGGTGGCTAGCGGGTGTCTGTCTCTCCCACTTCAGTCAGATCGGATTTGATGAAAAGGGTCATTATGGAGGGTAAATAGAAATTGGCATATCACGTTGTGGTTTTGGCGTAGGTAAGAAACGTTCTTGCTAGAATCCTATAGCAGCCACGTAAAAAACTTGCAACAACAATTAGAGGACGTCTAACTTGTTTTTGCAGCATGTGCCATGTGATGTGATATGGCCAAAAGGATGTGATGAATGATATATGTGATGTATGAGATTGCTCATGTTCTTGTAATAGGAATCACGACTTGCATGTCGATGAGTATGACAACCGGAAGGAGCCATAGGAGTTGTCTTAATTTATTTATGACATGCATGTCAACATAAACATCATGTAATTACTTTACTTTATCGCTAACCGTTAGCCATAGTAGTAGAAGTAATAGTTGACGAGACAACTTCATGAAGACACGATGATGGAGATCATGGTGTCATGCCAATGATGACGATGATCATGGTGCCTCGAAGATGGAGAACAAAAGGAGCAAAATGATATTGGCCATATCATGTCACTATTTGATTGCATGTGATGTTTATCATGTTTTACATCTTATTTGCTTAGAACGACGGTAGCTTAAATAAGATGATACCTCACAATAATTTCAAGAAAGTGTTCCCCCTAACTGTGCACCGTTGCAAGGTTCGTTGTTTCGAAGAACCACGTGATGATCGGGTGTGATAGATTCTAACATTCGAATACAACGGGTGTAAGCCAGATTTACACACGCAATACACTTAGGTTGACTTGACGAGCCTAGCATGTACAACACGGAAGACCGAAAGGTCAAACATGAGTCATATAGAAGATACGATCAACATGAAGATGTTCACCGATGATGACTAGTCCGTCTCACGTGATGATCGGACACAGCCTAGTTGACTCAGATCATGTATCACTTAGATGACTAGAGGGATGTCTATCTGAGTGGGAGTTCATTAAATAATTTGATTAGATGAACTTAATTATCATGAACTTAGTCTAAAAACCTTTGCAAAATGTCTTGTAGATCAAATGTCCAACGCTCATGTCAACCTCAACTTCAACGCGTTCCTAGAGAAAACCAAGCTGAAAGATGATGGCAGCAACTATACGGACTGGGTCCGGAACCTGAGGATCATCCTCATAGCTGCCAGGAAAGCATATGTCCTAGAAGCACCGCTAGGTGGAGCACCCATCCCAGAGAACCAAGATGTTATGAACGCTTGGCAGTCACGTGCTGATGAGTACTCCCTCGTTCAGTGCGGCATGCTTTACAGCTTAGAACTGGGGCTCCAAAAGCGTTTTGAGCAACACGGAGCATATGAGATGTTCAAAGAGCTGAAAATGGTTTTCCAAGCTCATGCCCGGGTCGAGAGATATGAAGTCTCCGACAAGTTCTACAGTTGTAAGATGGAGGAAAATAGTTCTGTCAGTGAGCACATACTCAAAATGTCTAGGTTGCACAACCGCTTGTCCCAGCTGGACATTAACCTCCCGGACGAGGCGGTCATTGACAGAATCCTTCAGTCGCTCCCACCTAGCTACAAGAGCTTTGTGATGAACTACAATATGCAGGGGATGGTGAAAACTATTCCTGAAGTATTTTCAATGCTGAAATCAGTGGAGGTGGAAATCAAAAGGGAACATCAAGTGTTGATGGTCAATAAAACCACTAGTTTCAAGAAAGGCAAGGGTAAGAAGAACTTCAAGAAGGACGGCAAGGGAGTTGCCGCGGCCGGTAAACCAGTTGCCAGGAAGAAGTCAAAGAATGGACCCAAACCTGAGACTGGGTGCTTTTATTGCAAGGGAAAGGGACACTGGAAGCGGAACTGCCCCAAATACTTAGCGGACAAGAAGGTCAGCAACACTAAAGGTATATGTGATATACATGTAATTGAGTGTACCTTATCAGTACTTGTAGTAGCTCCTGGGTATTTGATACCGGTGCCGTTGCTCATATTTGTAACTTAAAACAAGATCTGCGGAATAAGCGGAGACTGGCGAAGGACGAGGTGATGATGCGTGTCGGGAATGGTTCCAAGGTTGATGTGATCGCCGTCGGCACGCTACCTCTACATTTACCTACGGGATTAGTTTTAAACCTCAATAATTGTTATTTAGTGCTAGCTTTGAGCATGAACAGTGTATCTGGATCTCGTTTAATATGAGATGGCTACTCATTTAAATCCGAGAATAATGGTTGTTCTATTTATATGAGAGATATGTTTTATGGTCATGCCCCGCTGGTCAATGGTTTATTCTTAATGAATCTCGAACGTGATGTTACACATATTCATAGTGTGAATACCAAAAGATGTAAGATTGATAATGATAATCCCACATATCTGTGGCACTGCTGCCTTGGTCACATCGGTGTCAAACGCATGAAGAAGCTCCATACAGATGGACTTTTGGAGTCTCTTGATTTTGAATCATTTGACACGTGTGAACCATGCCTCATGGGTAAAATGACCAAGAATCCGTTCCCCGGAACAATGGAGCGAGCAACCAACTTATTGGAAATTATACATACTGATGTGTGCGGTCCAATGAGCGTTGAGGCTCGCGGTGGCTATCGTTATGTGCTCACTCTCACTGATGACTTAAGTAGATATGGGTATGTCTATTTGATGAAACACAAGTCTGAGACCGTTGAAAAGTTCAAGGAATTTCAGAATGAGGTAGAGAATCAACCTGACCGAAAGATAAAATTCTTACGATCATATCGTGGGGGAGAATATTTAAGTCACAAATTTGGTACGCACTTAAGGAAATGTGGAATCATTTCACAACTCACGCCGCCTGGAACACCTCAGCGTAACGGTGTGTCTGAACGTCGTAATCGCACTCTATTGGATATGGTGCGATCTATGATGTCACTCACTGATTTACCGCTATCATTTTGGGGATACGCTCTAGAGACAACTACATTCACTTTAAATAGGGCACCGTCTAAATCTGTTGAGATGACACCGTATGAATTATGGTTTGGGAAGAAACCTAAGTTGTCGTTTCTAAAAGTTTGGGGATGGGATGCTTATGTAAAGAAACTTCAACCTGAAAAGCTCGAACCCAAGTCGGTAAAATGCGTCTTCATAGGATACCCTAAGGAAACCATTGGGTATACCTTCTACCTCAGATCCGAAGGCAAGATCTTTGTTGCCAAGAACGGGTCCTTTCTGGAGAAAGAGTTTCTCTCGAGAGAAGTAAGTGGGAGGAAAGTAGAACTCGATGAAGTGCTGCCTCTTGAACATCAAAGTAGCTCAGCTCAGGAAGATGTTCATGTGGTGCCTGCACTGACTAGAGAGGAAGTTAATGATGATGATCAAGATACTTCAGATCAAGTTGCTACTGAACTTCGAAGGTCCACAAGGACACGTTCCACACCAGAATGGTATGGCAACCCTGTCCTAGTAATCATGTTGTTAGACAACGGTGAACCTTCGAACTATGAAGAAGCAATGGCGGGCCCAGATTCCAACAAATGGCTTGAAGCCATGCAATCTGAGATAGGATCCATTTATGAAAATGAAGTATGGACTTTGACAGACTTGCCTGATGATCGGCGAGCGATAGAGAATAAATGGATCTTTAAGAAGAAGATGGACGCGGATGGTAATGTTACCATCTATAAGGCTCGACTTGTCGCTAAGGGTTATCGACAAGTTCAAGGGGTTGACTAGATGAGACCTTGTCACCCGTAGCGAAGCTGAAGTCCGTCCAAATCATGTTGGCAATTGCCGCATACTATGATTATGAGATATGGCAAATGGACGTCAAAACAGCATTCCTTAATGGCTTTCTTAAGGAAGAATTGTATATGATGCAGCCGGAAGGTTTTGTCGATCCTAAGAATGGTAACAAGGTATGCAAGCTCCAGCGCTCCATCTATGGGCTGGTGCAAGCATCTCGGAGTTGGAACATTCACTTTAATGAAATGATCAAAGCGTTTGGGTTTCTGAAGACTTATGGAGAAGCATGCGTTTACAAGAAAGTGAGTCGGAGCTCTGTAGCATTTCTCATATTATATGTGGAAGACATACTTTTGATGGGAAATGATATAGAACTTTTGGACAGTATTAAGGCCTACTTGAATAAGTGTTTTTCAATGAAGGACCTTGGAGAAGCTGCTTACATATTAGGCATCAAGATCTATAGAGATAGATCGAGACGCCTCATAGGTCTTTCACAAAGCACATACCTTGATAAGATATTGAAGAAGTTCAATATGGATCAGTCCAAGAAGGGGTTCTTGCTTGTGTTGCAAGGTGTGAAATTGAGCTCAGCTCAATGTCCGACCACGGCATAGGATAGAGGAAAGATGAGTGTCGTCCCCTATGCCTCAGCCATAGGGTCTATCATGTATGCCATGCTATGTACCAGACCTGATGTAAACCTTGCCGTGAGTTTGGTAGGAAGGTACCAAATTAATCCCGGCATGGAACACTGGACAGCGGTCAAGAACATCCTAAAGTACCTGAAAAGGACTAAGGATATGTTTCTCGTATATGGAGGTGACAAGGAGCTCGTCGTAAAGGGTTACGTCGATGCTAGCTTCGACACAGATCTAGATGACTCTAAGTCACAAACCGGATACGTGTATATTTTGAATGGTGGGGCAGTAAGCTGGTGCAGTTGCAAGCAAAGCGTCGTGGCGGGATCTACATGTGAAGCGGAGTACATGGCAGCCTCGGAGGCAGCGCATGAAGCAATCTGGATGAAGGAGTTCATCACCGACCTAGGAGTCATACCCAATGCGTCGGGGCCGATCACTCTCTTCTGTGACAACACTGGAGCTATTGCCCTTGCCAAGGAGCCCAGGTTTCACAAGAAGACCAGGCACATCAAGCGTCGCTTCAACTCCATTCGTGAAAATGTTCAAGATGGAGACATAGATATTTGCAAAGTACATACGGATCTGAATGTCGCAGATCCGTTGACTAAACCTCTTCCGCGAGCAAAACATGATCAACACCAGAACTCTATGGGTGTTCGATTCATCACCATGTAACTAGATTATTGACTCTAGTGCAAGTGGGAGACTGTTGGAAATATGCCCTAGAGGCAATAATAAAATGATTATTATTATATTTCCTTGTTCATGATAATTGTCTATTATTCATGCTATAATTGTGTTATCCGGAAATCATAATACATGTGTGAATACATAGACCATAACATGTCCCTAGTGAGCCTCTAGTTAACTAGCTTGTTGATCAATAGATAGTCATGGTTTCCTGACTATGGACATTGGATGTCATTGATAACGGGATCACATCATTAAGAGAATGATGTGATGGACAAGACCCAATCCTAAGCATAGCACAAGATCGTGTAGTTCGTCTGCTAGAGCTTTTCCAATGTCAAGTATCATTTCCTTAGACCATGAGATCGTGTAACTCCCGGATGCCGTAGGGGTGATTTGGGTGTACCAAACATCACAATGTAACTGGGTGACTATAAAGGTATTCTACAGGTATCCCCGAAAGTATCTGTTGGGTTGACACGGATTGAGACTGGAATTTGTCACTCCGTATGACGGAGAGGTATCTCTGGGCCCACTCGGTAATGCATCATCACAATGAGCTCAATGTGACCAAGTGTTTGGTCACGGGATCATGCATTATGGTACGAGTAAAGTGACTTGCCGGTAACGAGATTGAACGAGGTATTGGGATACCGACAATCGAATCTCGGGCAAGTAACATACCGATTGACAAAGGGAATTGAATACGGGATTGATTGAATCCTCGACATCGTGGTTCATCCGATGAGATCATCATGGAACATGTGGGAGCCAACATGGGTATCCGGATCCCGCTGTTGGTTATTGACCGGAGAGTCATCTCGGTCATGTCTGCGTGTCTCCCGAACCTGTAGGGTCTACACACTTAAGGTTCGGTGACGCTAGGGTTGTAGAGATATTAGTATGTGGTAACCTGAAAGTTGTTCGGAGTCCTGGATGAGATCCCGGACATCACGAGGAGTTCCGGAATGGTCCGGAGGTGAAGATTTATATATAGGAAGTCCAGTTTCGGCCATCGGGAAAGTTTCGGGGGTAATCGGTATTGTACCGGGACCACCGGAAGGGTCCCGGGGGTCCACCGGGTGGGGCCACCTATCCAGGAGGGCCCCATGGGCTTAAGTGGGAGGGGAACCAGCCCCTGGTGGGCTGGTGCGCCCCCATGGGCCTCCCCCTGCGGCTAGGGTTGGAAACCCTAGGGGTGGGGGGCGCCCCACCTGACTTGGGGGGCAAGTTCCCCCCTTGGCCGCCGCCCCCCCCCCTTGGAGATTGGATCTCCTAGGGCCGGCGCCCCCCTAGGGGCCCTATATATAGTGGGGGGAGCGAGGGCAGCCGCACCCAAGTCCCTGGCGCCTCCCTCTCCCCTCGTAACACCTCTCCCTCTCGTTGGAGCTTGGCGAAGCCCTGCCGAGATCACCGCTGCTGCCACCACCATGCCGTCGTGCTGCTGGATCTCCATCAACCTCTCCTTCCCCTTGCTGGATCGAGAAGGAGGAGACATCTTCCCAATCGTACGTGTGTTGAATGCGGAGGTGCCGTCCGTTCGGCGCTCGGTCATCGGTGATCTGGATCACGACGAGTATGACTCCATCAACCCCGTTCTCTTGAACGCTTCCGCTCGTGATCTACAAGGGTATGTAGATGCACTCCCCTCTCCCTCGTTGCTAGATGACTCCATAGATTGATCTTGGTGATGCGTAGAAAATTTTAAAATTCTTCTACGTTCCCCAACAGGCAGCTCACATCGCCATGGGACATATTGGAGAAGTTTACCGCAATGATCTCAAGGATACTATCTACCAGATTTGTGGGCGCTGAGATGAGCACTGGGAGATGATCAGCACCAAAAAGGATAGATCAATCGCAGCTTTTATTCAGGAGTTAAACCAGCACCTTCGACGTCAGGAGAACCAGATGTGCGCAGACATGATAGATCTGAAGAAGGCGAGGACAAGAATCACAGAACTGGAGGAAGAACTCAAGGCTACACGTGAAGATTATGAGGAGGAAATCATCGTACTAGTGGAGAAGAATGACGACCTGATGAAGAAGATTGGAATATTTATGGGAGACCCTACACCAGTAGAAGAAGACGAAGTATCCAAGGAGATTCGCCCAGAAGACTACATCATCATCGACGACACCGACTCGGACCCAGACGATAGCGATGATGACTATGTTGATGAAGCTGGAGCAGATATCATGGAGTCTGCAACCGAAGAATATTTCTAGTAGACCACCCCATCAGTAGTAGTATTCCACCATGTAAATAGAGTAGTCCAAGCACTTTTTCGATAGTTAGACCGACTGTATGCCCTTGTTTGATTGAATGAAGTGATTTGCTTGCTTTTGCCTCGTGTGCATATGGGTAGTGTTTTCTCTCTAGACCCCTCTCTATTCTTAAATCTCATCTTTTCTAAACCCATCAGATGCCTCCGAGACGTGACAATGGATTTGCCTTTCCACCGGAGCTCACCCAGTTGATCCAGCAGCAGAATACGTTGATGTAGTTGCTTGTCCAGAATCAGAATCAGGGGCACAAAAACAACAACCCGTCACCACTGCCACCACTTGTCGATCACTTAACCCGTTTTCTTAGGCTGAATCCATTGGTGTTCTCTAGTAGCACCGAGCCTATAGTAGCAGATGATTGGCTTCGCAAGATGTACTGATGCTGAGAAGGTGCACTTTGCCGCACATCAGTTGGATGGACCAGCAGCATCATGGTGGGAGAATTACACCGTCACCTACCCTATAGCCATGGTGACATGGGATCAGTTTCAGCAGGCTTTCCGTACTGCCCATGTTTCAGCAGAAGCTATGGCCATGAAGAAGCATGAGTTTTGCAACTTGCGCCAAGGAGGACGAACAGTTGGCCAGTATGTGGATGACTTTAGTAAGCTAGCACGTTATGCCCCAGATGACGTTGCTATGGATGCAGCTAAGCAGGAGAAGTTTCTGGAAGGACTGAATGATGAGTTGAGCATGCAGTTGATGGTAGCAAGCTTCAACAACTACCAGGAGTGGGTAGATCATGCTCTTATGATTGAAGGGAAGCATCAGCAGATTGAGAATCGCAAGAGGAAGTATGGACAAGGGAAGTACAATTCAGGAGCTCAGCAGAAGCCGCGTTTTACCCCATTCCTAGGAGGACCTTTTCAGCATACTCATGGAGGGGGAGTTTCGCATAATCATAATGGCCCCAAGAATGGTAATGGGAATGGAGGAAGCAACGGCCAGAACCGCACCAACCGTCAACCCCAGCCAAGAGAGACCTGAGCCAAGTCACTTGCTTTAAGTGCCAGAAGACCGGACATTATGCCAATGAATGTCCTGAAGCCCAGAATGGAAATGGCAATGGAAGATCTGGGAAGAAGCCGAACCCTTTCAACAGGGGACAGGTGAACCACGTAAACGTGGAAGAGGTTGAAGAGAAGCTAGATGCAGTAATCGGTAAGTTTTTGGTTAAGTCTTTTACTGCAATCGTTCTTTTTGATACTGGTGCATCGCATTCATACATATCAAGGGGATATGTGGATAAGTATAACCTGCCCACTAAGGTTCTTAGAACACCTATGCTAGTAAGCTCACCAGGAGCGGAGTATATGGCCTGCAAGGTTTGGAATCGCAAGGTTTGGATGTAATTCTAGGTATGGATTGGTTGTCGATGTATGGAGGAAACATCAATTGCGCCAGTAAGTCGATTTTGCTTACCACCACAGAAGGAAGAAGGATCAAGTATCTATCCCGACATGTGCCTAAGAGGACTCAAGTAAATTCCCTAACAGGAGTTATACAGGAGGAAGTACCGGTGGTAAAGGATTTTCCGGATGTATTTCCAGAAGAGTTACCAGGCATGCCACCGGATAGAGACATTGAATTTTTGATTGAGCTTTTGCCAGGCACAGGGCCAATATCTAAGAGACCATACAGGATGCCTGCAAAGGATTTGGAGGAGATTAAGAAGCAGATTAAAGAGTTACTGGATAAAGGTTATATTCACCCAAGTTCTTCGCCTTGGGGATCCCCAGTACTTCTAGTGGAGAAAAAGGATGGATCGTTAAGGATGGTTGTTGATTATCGAGGATTGAATGAAGTAACAATCAAGAACAAGTACCCACTACCGATGATCAATGATCTGTTCGATCGATTGCAAGGAGCTAAGGTATTTTCCAAGATCGATCTGTGATCAGGATACCATCAGTTGAAGATTCGAGAACAGGATATACCTAAGACAGCTTTTACCACCACGTATGGGCTGTACGAGTATACCGTTATGTAATTTGGTCTGACTAACGCACCTTCCTATTTTATGAACATGATGAACAAAGTGTTTATGGAGTTTTCGATAAGTTCATCGTAGTGTTCATTGATGATATTATGGTTTACTCAAAGAATGAAGAGGAGCATAAGGAGCATTTGCGTTTGGTACTTGAGAAGCTCGGAGAACATCAGTTATATGCCAAGTTTAGCATATGTGAGTTTTGGTTGAAGGAAGTGGGATTCCTCAGACACGTTATATCCGGAGAAGGTATAGTAGTAGATCCCACCAAGGTTGTCACTGTGACAAATTGGGAAGCACCAACAACAGTTGTAGAGATCCGGAGTTTTCTTGGACTCGCAGGATACTACCAAAGATTTATTGAAAATTTCTCGAAGATTGCGAAGCCTATGACGGAGTTGTTGAAGAAGGATACCAAGTTCAAATGGACTGAGGAACGTGAGGCCAGTTTCCAGGAGTTGAAGAAACGTTTGGTTACATCACCAGTGTTGATTTTGCCGGATCAGAACAAAGATTATGAGGTGTATTGCGACGCTTCACGTCGAGGACTTGGAGCAGTGCTTATGCAGGAGAGAAGAGTTGTTTCATATGCCTGACGACAGCTTAAGCCTCATGAGTTGAATTATGCCACACATGATTTGGAGTTAGCAGCCATAGTGCATGCCTTGAAGACTTGGAGACATTTTCTAATTGGAAACCATTGTGAGGTGTACACGGATCACAAGAGTTTGAAGTACATTTTCACACAGAAGGAGCTAAATCTCAGGCAAAGGAGATGGTTGGAGCGCATCAAGGACTACGATATGAGATTGCATTATCATCCCGGAAAGGCTAATGTAGTAGCCGATGCACTGAGCCATAAGAGCCATGTCAACGCCCTAATGACAGGAGATTTACCGAAGGAGTTAGCCGAAGACCTTCGTGAGCTATGTTTGGAGATAGTTCCGAGAGTCTATGGAGCAGCATTGGAGATTCAGTCTACTTTGATGGATAAGACCAGAGAAGCTCAGAAGACTGACAAGGAGGTTGCCTCTATAAAGGAGAAGATGAGCAAAGGAAAACCTAAAGGATTCGTGAGGATGAGCACAATGCCTTATGGTTTGAAGACCATGTTTATGTGCCCAACGACCCGGAGATCGGGAAGTTCATTCTACAGGAGGCCCATGATTCACCATATTCGATTCACCCAGGAAATACCAAGATGTATTTGGATTTGAAGGATACTTTCTGGTGGACCGGAATGAAGAAGGATATTGCGGAGTATGTAGCAGTTTGTGATGTATGTCAGAGAGTAAAGGCAGAGCATCAGAAGCCAGCAGGATTGTTATAGCCATTGCCAATACCCGAATGGAAGTGGGATAAGCTAGGCATGGATTTTATTACAGGATTGCCCAGAACGCGTTCAGGCTATGACTCGATTTGGGTTGTAGTCAATCGTTTGACAAAGGTAGCTCATTTCATCCCAGTGAAGACTACCTACACCATTGCTAAGTTGGCAAAGATATACATGACCAGGATTGTATGTCTGCATGGAGTTCCAAGGAGCATTGTATCAGATAGAGGAACCCAGTTTACCTCAAAGTTCTGGAATCAGTTGCACGAAACTTTGGGTACCATGCTAGAGTTCAGCACAGCTTTTCATCCACAGACAGATGGACAGACCAAGAGAGTCAACCAGATTTTGGAGGATATGCTAAGAGCTTGCGCGCTAGATTATGGATCTAGTTGGGACGACAATTTACCATACGCAGAGTTCTCTTACAACAACAGTTATCAATCCAGCTTGAAGATGGCCCCTTTTGAAGCCTTGTACGGAAGGAGGTGTAGGACCCCATTTTCGTGGGATGAAGTTGGAGGCCGCCAGTTGTTTGGACCGGATTTGATTAAGGAGTCTGAGCAGAAGGTGAAATTGATTCGCGATAGGCTCAAGGGAGCCCAGTCCAGGCAGAAGAGCTACGCAGATTCTAAACGCAAGGAGACAGTTTACGAAGTCGGAGGCCGAGTTTATCTTCGAGTATCTCCACTTCGAGGAGTTAAGCACTTTGGAGTTAAGGGAA